>NC_057797.1:83175911-83183620 GCF_018294505.1 Triticum aestivum
GGCCACGCCGCCTTGCGCGCCCCAACCCAAGCTGGCCCCGCGCCATCCTTCGCCGGCGCGCCCGCCTCCGGCGACCGCGCGCCGTCTCCGGCCACCCTCCGGCCATCTCCGTTGTCTCCGGCGAGGTCCGGTGGATCGGGACGAGATCCACCGGTCCCTTCATCCAAACGCGCCCGCGCCTGACCCGGATCTCCTCGTCCCGCACGTCTTCGTCCCGGGTTGACTTTCCCCGAGAGGTCGAAATATCTCTAAGTCCCCAGATCTCAGTAATTTTATGCACTTTTCATCGCACCATAACTTCATCACCGTGGCTCCGATTCGTGCGTGTAGCATATCAAAATGTTCGTCTCAATGAGTACATCATTTCATCTCATTGCATCATTTTCATTTGAGCTCATCTTGATGCCCGAAATGCTGTTGGAAGAGGGCTATGTGATGATAGTTTTAGATCTGTTTCAGCAAATGCCCTTTTGTCATTTTTGCCATGATTAATGTGTGCATGCTATGATCCTGAACTCTACATGTGTTCTGTAGAATGTCATGCCATCTTTACAGAGGTGTATGCCATGTATTTTTGTGATCTCTGTGGTGACTAGCACAAGCATGCAAAGTAGCTTACTCAATGATGTTGATTTCAGGGACTTAGAATTTCACTAAGTCCTTGCCCTGTCATTATTTTTATGCCATATGTTCATATTGATTCCTAGTGATCCGTGCCTCTTTTGAGCATGATCAATAAGGATGTTTTGTAGGTAATGTTGTGCTCTATCCATCCATGTCTTTGTTTGCATTTATGAAGCACCCTAGCTTGAGTCAATCGAGCTCTACTTTTGCTATAAAATGTTCCTGGCAGATTGTTAACATGTTTAGCGATTTTGCCGAGCTTGTTGTAGTTGACCCGTGCATGCTATGATGTTGTTCTTGCCATGTCTAGCTTCTATGCTATGTCTGTTTGCTGGGTGTATGCTTAGTTTGTCATGCAATACCTCGTAGTGAGTGCATCGAGCTCGTAAACATGCCTACTCGTTAACTGTTTTGCCATGCTCCAGTTTTTCACTAAGTCTGAATCTGTTTATGTTTTTGCTATGTTCACATGCTTGCAATTGTATTTTCTGATCCCTTTTGGCTCATGGTCACTAAGGGATTTTTGTTATATGTTTTGAGTAGCTTCACGCCATGCCTTCCCTTGCCGTGATATGTTCCTGTAGCATGTTGTTATCGTGCTCTAAACATTGCTTCCTGATGATAAATTCCTGACATGCTGTTAATTTCACTAAGTCTGAAACCTGTTATCTTTTGTACTTTTGCCATGCTTGTTTGAACATGTTATTGAGTGAACTAGCCGTAGCTCAGTTTTCATCTTTTGGCAAGCATCATGAGTGGATCCCTGCCATGTATTTTGTTGTCATGTTGGAGTGCTGAAGCATGTTGTTCTTGATGCATTTAGAAGGCTACGTGCTGTTAATCGCAGACCGGTGCCATATTTGTTTTGCTTGTCATTTCTAAACCGTGCATCCGATTCCGGTGATCTTTATATCGATTTCGACCGAAATCAACTCCTCTTTCTAGTGGAACTCTTGGATTTCCAAGTTGATTCCAGGTTTAATCTTTCTTTTCCAAATCTTGCATATGCATCGCATACCGCATCCCGCATACCATACCATGTTTGCATCATGTTGTTTGAGCATTGCCCGTGGTTGATTGTGTCTCCCTTTGCTTGTGTTCTTGCTTTGGGTAGAGCCGGGAGACGAGTTCGTGTTCGAGGAGCCCGTTGAGTACGTTTACGAGGATCAAGCTTTTCATCTTCTCGGAGAACTTTGCACGCAAGATGACCATACCCTCGAAATCACTTCTATCTTTGCTTGCTAGATGCTCGCTCTTTTGCTATGCCTATGCTACGATACCTACCACTTGCTTATCATGCCTCCCATATTGCTAAGCCAAGCCTCTAACCCACCTTGTCCTAGCAAACCGTTGTTTGGCATGTTACCGCTTTGCTCAGTCCCTCTTATAGCGTTGTTAGTTGCAGGTGAATATTGGAGCTTGTTCCATGTTTGGAACATGTCTATTTGGTTGGGATATCACAATATCTCTTATTTATATTAATGCATCTATATACTTGGTAAAGGGTGGAAGGCTCGGCCTTATGCCTGGTGTTTTGTTCCACTCTTGCCGCCCTAGTTTCCGTCATATCGGTGTTATGTTTCTGAATTTTGTGTTCCTTACACGGTTGGGTTATAATAGGAACCCCTTGACAGTTCGCCTTGAATAAAACTCCTCCAGCAAGGCCCAACATTGGTTTTACCATTCGCCACCTAGCCTCTTTTTCCCTTGGGTTAGGCCAGCCCAAGGGTCATCTTTATTTTAACCCCCCCGGGCTAGTGCTTGTCTAAGTGTTGGTCCAAACTGAGCGATGTCCGGAGCTACCAGGGCAACTCTGGGCTGGCCCACCCGACGTCTGGCTCATCCGGTGTGCCCTGAGAACGAGATATGTGCAGCTCCTATCGGGATTTGTCGGCACATATGGGTGATTTTGCTGGTCTTGTTTTACCGTTGTCGAAATGTCTTGTAACCGGGATTCCGAGCCTGATCGGGTCTTCCTAGGAGAAGGAATATCCTTCGTTGATCGTGAGAGCTTGTGATGGGCTAAGTTGGGACACCCCTGCAGGGTTTTGAACTTTTGAAAGTCGTGCCCGCTGTTATGGGCAGATGGGAATTTGTTAATGTCCGGTTGTAGAAAACCTAAAGTTTATCTGAACTAAAATACACCAACCGCGTGTGTAACCATGATGGTCTCTTCTCGGCGGAGTCCGGCAAGTGAACATGGTGTTGGAGTTGTGTTTAACGTAGGTTGTTCTAGGATCACTTCTTGATCATATTTGTTCGACCATGCTTTTGCCTTCTCTTCTCGCTCTCATTTGCGTATGTTAGCCACCAAATATGCTAGTCGCTTGCTACAGCTCCACCTCATACCTTTTTACCCTACCTATAAGCTTAAATAGTCTTGATCGCGAGGGTGTGAGATTGCTGAGTCCCCGTGACTCATAGATACTTCCAAAACCAATTTGCAGGTGCCGATGATACCGTGCAGGTGACGCAACCGAGCTCAAGGAGGAGCTCGATGAAGTTTGTGTTCGCTATGTTGTTCCGTTTCCAGTTGATCAGTAGTGGAGCCCAGTTGGGACGATCGGGGATCTGTGTAGCATTTGGGGTAGTCTTCTTCTATTTTGGGTTCCGTAGTCGGACCTTGTGTGTAACTGGTTGATGTAATGTTTTATTCATGTATTGTTGTGAAGTGGCGATTGTAAGCCAACTATGTATCTCTTTCCCTTATGTATTACATGGGTTGTGTGAAGATTACATCACTTGCGACATTGCTTTCAATGCGGTTATGCCTCTAAGTCATGCTTCGACACGTGGGAGATATAGCCGCATCGAGAGCGTTACAAGTTGGTAATCAGAGCCTTCCCCGACTTAGGAGCCTGCTGCTTGATCGAATCGATTGCGTTGTTGAGTCTAGAAAAATGTTTTTAGTCTTATAGGATTATATATATCAGAGAGTAGGATTTTTTTTACTCCTCAGTCCCTTCATCGCTCTGATGAGGCATCCTGACGTAGAGTTTTGACTCTTCTTTTCTCAGATTTCACTAAAAAAATTTAGGATCACGCGGGTATCTTGGAATCGTTCCGATGGTTTTGTGAGGAGAACATTGTTCTTGGTGCCTCCTGACATTTAGGGGTTGTGGCAGTGTCCCGGGGAGTTGAGCTCCAAGGTGTTGTCGTCACAATTTTATCGTTGAGATTCTGGAATACCTGAGTTTCGCCGACATCGAAAATCTCTTTTATGCAGTTGTTGGTGAGATAACCTCGACGCCACCCATTACTGGGGTGGGAGTTCGGGAGTATTGCCATAACTTGTATAACGAATGCTTTTCGAAGGTTGAGGTAAGTGATTTCCGAAGGTTTCTTGGTTATGTGTTGAAGGATGGATACAACTGGATGTAGGATTTGTGTAGTTTTGGGTGAGATATTATGCTTCCCCTGTATCCCCAACACCTGATTGCATAACCGGGAAAATTTCGGGAGTTTATAAGTGGGAATTCAAGTAGCTCTTAGGATATCTTTCCGACAGATGTATGATATGAAATTGGGGTTCGACGTCTAGTGGTCCGCCTATTCACGGTTGGTTTTACAGTGGTTTCGTTGTGTCTTAAAGAGTCCTTGGCTATGCCGACTCGGGGACGCTTCGTATGTCATGTGCACTGCCTTGTACATGATGGTGATGTACGATCGAGCCCGTGTAGGCCCCACCATGAAAATTTTGGACGAAATCTCTATCATATGTTTGTTCCGGCTTATTCTGCAAGCCAATCCTTTGTTTTGTTTTGAGTTGTGGTATTCGAGTTGCTTCGAAGTCAAAGGTGGATTCCATCCCTTTTCTAAACGGTGTTCTCATACTCCGATGTGAATACCAATCCTTCATGATAATCGATATTGTCATGTCAATCCTCTTCTCAACCGGTGTGTTTCTCTTCAAGTGGATCCAATCATTTCAACATCCACAAGATCAAGTATCAGTTCTCCTCAAAGGTGTTTGTTTCATCCGTCTCCAAGTTGCCTTTGTTTTTCCCGCCCACCCATCCTTTTTCTTCAAGGATTCAGATTTCTTGATCAAGTGTCCATCTTATTCATGTGAAGTCTCTTCTTTCTTTTCTTTCAATGTTCTTACCCGGTGTTTCTCATGAAGATTCTAACGGAGCTTCAAGTTCACATTCTTCGTTCCTTTTTCTCCTCCGGTGGATTCAATTCAAGCTTTTGGTGTTTCTTTACCCTTTTCCTCGTTTCAAATACCTTCTCATGCCGGTGCACTTTATTACCATTCCACTTCTCGCTATTTATTGTTCCGGAGTGCTCAAGATATCTCAGAGATTTGTGTTTCCACTCTGCTTTCATTCCACCTTTTGCGAGGATGTTACCTCATTCAAGCCTCAAGCGGCGCAATCTCTCTATTAAATTGTTCAACGGTGTTTCTTTTGAGTGGGCCCTAACCCACATGTCTTTTTCCAGGATCTTACCCGACTCTTCTTATTTTCCCGGAGCTTCTCAATTTCTTTTCAAAGTTTGACGTAAGAATGAGTTATCATTAGTCAAATGCTTTTCTCCAAGATCGGTTAAATTCTTTCATCGTTGGCTCAATCTCTTCGCTTTTGATTCTTCCGGAGCGTCTAAATAATTCTTGGTGGTGTTTCTCATCGTCATTGTCAACATTTGAAGACCGAAGAAGGGTTTTACCTCCATATCTTATCCGTTCTCTCAGAGATTCATGGTTCTAGTTCAAGGCCATCCTCTCGTAATTGTTTTGATTGTGAGAATTCCTTTCACCTATCTGGAGTCCATCAATTTAGGTTTATTCATTCTCAGCTTTCAATTATCATTCTCCAACCTACCGGTGCATCGTTCAAGTGATCTCTAATCAGTTCGTGATCCCTTCGTTCTCATGTATCTAGATTATCTCAAGTATCTTCGTTCATTTCACAATTCTTACCGGTGATTCATCCTTTTACTTCATTCATTGTTCAATTCTTACGGTGGTTCTCCCAAGACTCTTCTTCCTTCGTTATCATATCAATTTATTCATTCATGCTTTCCAAATTCTACCGGTGGATCGTTGAAGACTTTCTCAAGTTTGCGCTATATCTCGCTTAATCCTTACTATGAGAATAAGTAGTGTGCCAGATCCATTGTTTGTCATCAATCTAATTGGTGAAGGATAAGCATAATGTAATTCTTATTCTTGTTCCATCCAAGTGATTAATTATTTATTCCGGAGGCTCATAAAATTCTCGGCTTCACTTGATTCATCTTTCTTTTCCCGGAGTTCCAAGTTCTCTAAATTATTTCATCGCGAAGATCCTTCTAATCATTGCAAGGATTCACCTTGTGTTTCCAACTTCTCTCTCCTTTCGTTGATCATTCTTTTATTACCGGAGTTCTTCATGGAGGTTCTACATGATGGTTCATCAAGGATTTAATTCCTTTTCGAAGTGTTCATCAACATTTTTTCCAGAGGAGCTCAAGTATTCTTCATCTTGCTATCCGGAGTGTAATTCTTTCTAACATATCATTGGAGGTGGTATTATGTCATTCTTGATAATTTGAGTTCATGTTTCATGATTCACATGTTGTTAAGAATGAGGTATTTTAAAATCCATCAATACCGTCATCGGAGTTATCTTGGTTATATTTCACCTAAAGTCTTCCCTAAGGATTGTTGCTATTTATGGTGCTTATATATGACCCAATTTCTTTATTTATCCTTCCGGTGATATAAGCGTATCATCTCCTTGTTGATATCAATCCAATTTATCGTTTCCGTTAGTGGCAGAATTTCACCTCATAATTTCGAGATGTTTTCCATAAGTCCACTACAACCTTGTTCTTTTCGTTGTTGATTTTCCAACAACTCCGTGCGACCCTTCTCTTTAAAATGCTTTTCAAGCTGAGGTAGAAGATGTTGTTTTCTTCTTCGTTCTTTTGTTCCGACGATCCAACTTCTATTCTTTCATTCCGGAGGCATTGTGATATTGCTTTCTTCAACCATCATCTCGTTTCATCTAAGATGTTCTTTCCTGTGCTTATCCATCTAACCGGAGTGTTGTGTCATCTCTTCTAGTTCTTTTCATCTTATTAAAGTCTTGCATCTCTTTTCAACCGGAGTGCTGTCCGAATTTGTTCTTCCTTGTTCCTCTTTCCTAACGGAGTGTTTCCAACTTCGTTCATCTCCGTTGTATTCTTTTCTCGAAATGGCTTAACATTTTCAAGGTTCTTTGGTTTCACTCATTGGTCAAAGAAGCAACTTAGTTTTACCTCTTCTCTTTCCCTTCCGTTTTTTCCTCCGGTGCCATTCTAGATCTCGGGACGAGATCCTCTCATAGTGGTGGAGTGTTGTAACGCCCTGAGACCGATGTGCCAGGTGTCTCCCAGTTATTCGCTGTTGTTGCCTTGTCATTTCTTGTGTGTCATGCTTTTCATATCATGTCATCATGTGTATTTCATTTGCATACATGTTTGTCTCATGCATGCGAGCATTTTCCCCGTTGTCCGTTTTGCAATCCGGCGCTCCTATGTCACCCGGTGTCCCTTTCTACCTCTTTTCGTGTGTGAGTGTCAAACATTTCCGGATTGGACCGAGACTTGGCATGCGGCCTTGGCTTACTACCAGTAGACCGCCTGTCAAGTTTCGTGCCATTTGGACTTCGTTTGATACTCCAACGATTAACCGAGGGACCGAAAAGGCCTCGAGTGT
Organism: Triticum aestivum; assembly: GCF_018294505.1. Taxonomy (NCBI): domain Eukaryota; kingdom Viridiplantae; phylum Streptophyta; class Magnoliopsida; order Poales; family Poaceae; genus Triticum; species Triticum aestivum. The sequence continues at coordinate 83,183,218 of NC_057797.1, forward strand.
GTTGCAGCCCAACACCCTTCCAAAGTGGCCCAAAACCCACCTAAACCCCCTCTATCATCTCGGTCGTTCGATCACGATCGCGTGGCCGAAAACCCCACCTCATTTGGCTCTCCTAGCTCCCTTTACCTATATATATGTGGCTCTTCCCGAAAATTCCGCGCAGATCAAACCCTACCCTAACTTCCCTCCGCGCCGCCGGATATGTCCGTCCGCGCCGGACGCGTCCACCGACCACCTCACTCCGGCGAATCAGCTTCCGCCATGTCGCCCCGTCGCCGCTCTCCTCCAATCATCACGCGCCACCTCATCCCGCGCCGCCTCCTCTCTCTCCTCCCCGCCGCCGCGGCCCGCCGGGCCCAGGGCAGGCCCGCCCGGGCCCGAACCGCTCCGCCGCCTCCGCCCG
>NC_057797.1:83183996-83191630 GCF_018294505.1 Triticum aestivum
TCCTCTCCGGCGAGGTCCGGTGGATCGGGATGAGATCCACCGGTCCCTTCATCCAAACGCACCCGCGCTCGACCCGGATCTCCTCGTCCCGCACGTCTTCGTCCCGGGTTGACTTTCCCCGAGAGGTCGAAATATCTCTAAGTCCCTAGATCTCAGTAATTTTATGCACTTTTCATCGAATCATAACTTCATCATCGTGGCTCCGATTCGTGCGTGTAGCATATCAAAATGTTTGTCTCGACGAGTACATCATTTCATCTCATTGCATCATTTTCATTTGAGCTCATCTTGATGCCCGAAATACTGTTGGAAGAGGGCTATGTGATGATAGTTTCAGATCTATTTTAGCAAATGCCCTTTTGTCATTTTTGCCATGATTAATGTGTGCATGCTATGATCCTGAGCTCTACATGTGTTTTGTAGAATGTCATGCCATATTTACAGAGGTGTATGCCTTGTATTTTTGTGATCTCTGTGGTGACTAGCACAAGCATGCAAAGTAGCTTACTCAATGATGCTGATTTCAGGGACTTAGAATTTCACTAAGTCCTTGCCCTATCATTATTTTTATGTCATATGTTCATGTTAATTCCTAGTGATCCGTGTCTCTTTTGAGCATGATCAGTAAGGATGTTTTGTAGGTAATGTTGTGCTCTATTCATCCATGTCTTTGTTTGCATTTATGGAGCACCCTAACTTGAGTCAATCGAGCTCTACTTTTGCTATAAAATGTTCCTGGCAGATTGTTAACATGTTTAGCGATTTTGCCGAGCTTGTTGTAGTTGACCCGTGCATGCTATGATGTTATTCTTGCCATGTCTAGCTTCTATGCTATGCCTATTTGCTGGGTGTATGCTTAGTTTGTCATGCAATTCCTCGTAGTGAGTGCATCGAGCTCGTAAACATGCCTCCTCGTTAACTTTTTGCCGTGCTCTAGTTTTTCACTAAGTCTGAATCTGTTTATGTTTTTGCTATGTTCACATGCTTGCAATTGTATTTTCTGATCCCTTTTGGCTCATGGTCACTAAGGTACTTTTGTTGTATATTTTGAGTAGCTTCATGCCATGCCTTGCCTCATCATGATATGTTCCTGTAGCATGTAGTTATCGTGCTCTAAACATTGCTTCCTGATGATAAATTCCTGACATGCTGTTAATTTCACTAAGTCTGAAACCTGTTATCTTTTGCACTTTTGCCATGCTTGTTTGAACCTGTTATTGAGTGAACTAGCCATAGCTCAGTGTTCATCTTTTGGCAAGCATCATGTTGTTCTTGATGCATTTAGAAGGCTACGTGCTGTTAATCGCAGACCAGTGCCATATTTATTTTGCTTGTCATTTCCAAACCGTGCATCCGATTCCGGTGATCTTTATATTGATTTCGACCGAAATGAACTTCTCTTTCCAGTGGAACTCTTGGATTTCCAAGTTGATGCCAGGTTCAATATTTCTTTTCCAAATCTTGCATATGCATCGCATACCGCATCCCGCATACCATACCATGTTTGCATCATGTTGTTTGAGCATTGCCCGTGGTTGATTGTGTCTCCCTTTGCTTGTGTTCTTGCTTTGGGTAGAGCCAGGAGACGAGTTCGTGTTCGAGGAGCCCGTTGAGTACGTTTACGAGGATCAAGCTTTTCGTCTTCTCGGAGAACTTTGCACGCAAGATGACCATACCCTCGAAATCACTTCTATCTTTGCTTGCTAGATGCTCGCTCTTTTGCTATGCCTATGCTACGATACCTACCACTTGCTTATCATGCCTCCCATATTGCTAAGCCAAGCCTCTAACCCACCTTGTCCTAGCAAACCGTTGTTTGGCTATGTTACCGCTTTGCTCAGTCCCTCTTATAGCGTTGTTAGTTGCAAGTGAAGATTGGAGCTTGTTCCATGTTTGGAACATGGTTATTTGGTTGAGATATCACAATATCTCTTATTTATATTAATGCATCTATATACTTGGTAAAGGGTGGAAGGCTCGGCCTTATGCCTAGTGTTTTGTTCCACTCTTGCCGCCCTAGTTTCGTCATATCGGTGTTATGTTCCCGGATTTTGCGTTCCTTACACGGTTGGGTTGTAATGGGAACCCCTTGACAGTTTGCCTTGAATAAAAATCCTCCAGCAAGGCCCAACATTGGTTTTACCATTTGCCACCTAGCCTATTTTTCCCTTGGGTTAGGCCAGCCCAAGGGTCATCTTTATTTTAACCCCCCCCGGGCCAGTGCTTGTCTAAGTGTTGGTCCAAACTGAGCGATGTCCGGAGCTACCAGGGGCAACTCTGGGCTGGCCCACCCGACGTCTGGCTCATCCGGTGTGCCCTGAGAACGAGATATGTGTAGCTCCTATCGGGATTTGTCGGCACATCTGGGTGGCTTTGCTGGTCTTGTTTTACCATTGTTAAAATGTCTTGTAACCGGGATTCTGAGCCTGATACGGTCTTCCTGGGAGAAGGAATATCCTTCGTTGACCGTGAGAGCTTGTGATGGGCTCAGGGATGGCAATGGGTCGGGTTTGGGGCGGGTGGAGCTGGTCCAAATCCAACCCATGACCCATCTCCCTACCCTCTTCTCATCCACCAAATTATCCATGGGCATAACATGTGCCCATGGCCAAACCCGCTGGATACCCACATACCCATGGAGGTCCATGGGCATAAAAAAGTTAGCATGAAGCCTTCTCAAAGATCAAATTAACTCATCATCATTCACTCACAAATGACAACTTAAGTTACATGCATAAGTAGGCAGCAAGTAATACGATGAGTCCTTATGTGTGACATACCAGAGGTTGATTCTGCAGCATATATCTTATGGCACCAGTTACATATTGCCTTCCATTTCCCGTTGATTCATTCTTTCTACTATCACTTGCATATGGTCGCACATGTCATACGGGTATCCAATGAATATCCATGGAGCACAAACTATAATCATGCCCAACCCGGCTGTTCGTGGGTATTCATATCCACGGACCCATGGGCAGAAATGTGCTCCATACCCTTGCCCAACCGGGTCGGGTATCCATGGATATCCAGATCCATGGATAAAATTGCCATCCCTAGATGGGCTAAGTTGGGACACCCCTGCAGGGTTTTGAACTTTCGAAAGCCGTGCCCGCGGTTATGGGCAGATGGAAATTTGTTAATATCCGGTTGCAGAAAACCTGAAGTTTATCTTAACTAAAATACACCAACCGTGTGTGTAACCGTGATGGTCTCTTTTCGGCGGAGTCCGGGAAGTGAACACGGTGTTGGAGTTATGTTTGACGTAGGTTGTTCTAGGATCACTTCTTGATCATAGTTGTTCGACCGTGCTTTTGCCTTCTCTTCTCGCTCTCATTTGCGTATGTTAACCACCAAATATGCTAGACGCTTGCGGCAGCTCCACCTCATACCTTTTTACTCTACCTATAAGCTTAAATAGTCTTGATCGCGAGGGTGTGAGATTGCTGAGTCCCCGTGACTCGCAGATACTTCCAAAACCAGTTTGCAGGTGCCGATGATACCGTGCAGGTGACGCAACCGAGATCAAGGAGGAGCTCGATGAAGTTTGTGTTCGCTATGTTGTTCTGTTTCCAGTTGATCAGTAGTGGAGCCCAGTTGGGACGATCGGGGGTCTGTGTAGCATTTGGGGTAGTCTTCTTTTATTTTGGGTTCCGTAGTCGGACCTTGTGTGTAACTGGTTGATGTAATGCTTTATTCATGTATTGTTGTGAAGTGGCGATTGTAAGTCAACTATGTATCTCTTTCCCTTATGTATTACATGGGTTGTGTGAAGATTACCTCACTTGCGACATTACTTTCAACGCGGTTATGCCTCTAAGTCATGCTTTGACACGTGGGAGATATAGCCGCATCGAGAGCGTTACAGTGCCGACCCAGTAGGTGGGCTGTTTTTGCTTTATTTCAATTTTTTTAAAAAAAATCCTTACGAACCGGGACTAAAGGTCCCCCCAGACCACGGCGCGCCTCGTGCCACGTGGTGGGCCTTTGGTCCCAGTTCGTGTTGAACCGGGACTAAGGGGGGGGGACCTTTAGTCCCCATCCTTTAGTGCCGGTTCCAGAACCGATACTAAAGGTCCTTACAAACTGGTATTAAAAGTCGTTTTTTTACTAATGATAATCCAATAAAATCTTCAGCAGGCCGTTATCTTTGCCCCGAATCCAACAAAAAAAATATGATAAAGGATATGAGAAAAGCAATATCTGATCCGATACAAACAGTTTACATTCCAAATCGGCGCCATAGACGCCAAATACAAGTTGGCCAAGGAAACGTCCTGCTTGTTTTTAGTCTATAAACATACTTTATTTATTGATCAATGTCGAAAAACATAGGGATACAAAAGATATCAGAGGGTTTAGGAGCCACACATGGTGTCTGAGAGGTAATCCTAAAGCATGTCTAGTCAGAGGCGGAGCCAGGATTTCTCAAAGCCTAGGGCTAAAACTAACTGACTAAAAATAACGTCAAATAGCATGCACACCAACATGTGCTAGAAGTATGCCACAAATTCACATTAAAGATGAAATGTAAATTCCTTATTACCATGAGAGAAAATTCGATAAAACAAATTATTTAACAAAGTGCATTTTACAAACATTGTTCGGTACCAAATTGATGAAGACTTGCTTAATTCTAGGCAATTGTTTCTTCACCAGCAATAGTAGAAAGACCTAGAGCTGCAAACATAAAATCGAGTATTTAAAATTAAGACACTGGACATATACTAAAATCAATTGTTCGTATGATATTTTGCAAGAAAAAATACCATTGTCACGAAGTGCACGAGGTAGTAGCCCCTTTTGTTTCCCCATTTTTTGATAGCACTGTATATTCTTAATATCATCAATGCTTGCAAATACATCACACTCAATATAGCACACCAAACGATGATTCATCCATTCATCATTCATCTTATTCCGCAACTCAGTTTTGACAATGCTCATAGCTGAGAAAGCTCTTTCTACGGTTGTTGTAGTGACAAGCAGAATCAAGGATTTTGAACAATATTTCCTCATCAATTGTTCGAATCCTCTTCATCTTGGATTTTGAACAATATTTCCTGTTAACAAATAACAATGAAATAGAAGTGATTAAAGTAATACAATTGAATGTCACAAACTCATTGACTTGGGCAAATAGAAAGAAAACTAGGGAAAATTAGATGACAGATACAATAAACTGAAGATTACCTGTCCTGTCTTGCTGTCTAGCCGATTCTGAAGATGAAAAGGAAGAAGGGTTGGAGCCCGGAGGGCACTGCTAGGAGTCGACGAGGCGATGATCCGTGCTCTGAGCGGCGAGCGGCAGCCGCCTGGGCGCAAGTATAGACGCGGAACGCCGATCTGTCCCGTGGGAAACGGCGGGCGGCTAAGGCGGCGCAGCTGTGAACGGAGACGTTTTTTTGATCAATTGGGCGAAAGATGAGGCGAAACACTGGACGATTGATTCCTTATTAGAAATCGCTACTAACCAAACCAACTGTGGTGGTCTCGAGTCTTGGCATAGGACATCTCCATTGGGCTGGGAAGTGGGAACTTACGTGGGCTGAACATGGGGCTGTGCTTGCACGCCTGGGGCTGGGCCTTGTATGTATGTATATAAATATAAAAAAGAAACTAATGAATGTATGCCTACTAGATGGGCCAAGCCTGGGGCTATAGCCCCAGTTGCCCCAGGCCCAATTCCGCCCCTGCTGTCTAGTGAAGCTATGAGCCTCTCTATTCGACTTACGTCATTCGAAGATGAAGGAGCAATGTTGCAACTGTAAAGACGTTGCATTAATCTCTTTGATTGTGCTTGCATACAGCCCACCAGAGCCTTCCTTTAAGTTATTGACAACTTAATGGCAGTTAGACGCTATTATTGCATGCGTGATATTGAGGTCCATGGACAAAGAAAGGCCTTCCCCACATGCCAGGGCCTCGAGTGCGGCTGGATCCTCTATACCGGAGCATTTTATTGCCGATGATCCCAAGTATTTGCCGCCCTCATCTCCGCATACTGCACTGTAAGAGCCCTCGACACTTGATCTGGCCAGAGCGCCATCAACCTTTAATTTGGCAAAATCCAGCCGGTGGTGGAGTCCACCTGCGTTGCCGTGAGGGTGTGATCACCACAGCTTTTGCAGGGGTCTTAGGCCTGCACATCTCGAGCTCTTTGATATACGTTTTTTTAGGAACTGATGGTATGAAGTGTTTTTTTTTAGTGTAATGGTATGAAGTGGTGTGTCGAGTGAGGTGACTGAAAACTTGCTCATGGATCGCCTTCCTGCGGGCATGCCAAATGGCCCATAGTGTCGCTGGGAAACGGCCTGCTGGTGGTTTTGCCTGGCATTCCCAAGAAAAGTAATAGTACCTGGCAAATAAAGCCCATAAGCCGAGAAGAAGCCCACACACGCCAACTTGGACTGAGGGGCTGCCAGGGCAACCCGCCGCCGCCGCCGCCGTACGCAGGGAAACCGCAGCAGCATCAAGTGCAGCCGGCGGCACCGCGACCCCAACCTCCCCTTTCCTCCCAGCTGACCTAGCTTTCTCGCGTGCTCAGCGATGGGCGTCGAATCGGCGCAGCCAACCCCCGCCGCCACCGCCGAGCAGGCCCAGGATCTCATCGACGTAAGCCCCAAACCTCCCCGCACCCCCGGGTGCCGGGTTCTACTTCCCTTGCTCGTATTCTCTGTTTTTTTTTTTGCATCGGGATGGACTGTTCATGCGATTAACCGACGGGAGTGGTGGATCTTGATTGTGCTGCTCTGCCAGGCCGCGAGGTACGACGAGCTGGAAGACGTCGTCGCCCTCTTCTCCGCCGGTGTCCCCCTCGACTCCGCAGATTCGCAAGGCCGGACGGGTTGGTTTGATTCCCCCTGTTCAAGTTCGACTGTCTCGGTTGCTCTTAGTTTTCTGTTCAGATACTTTTATTATGTTATTATGTCAGTGTGGTGTATGAAGCTGCCATGTATATATCAGTCTGCGTGCCATACGAAGTTCTGAACACAACAGTACACTATCTGGGTAGATTATGGTGTCCTTGGCTTGAATTAGAGTGGTTCAACAGAAGCCTGATGTATAATGAATAGATAGTCTTTTAATTTCTCTTGCAAGTTTCTTACAAATGGAGTACTGGGATATCTTTTCCATGTTGCTGTTCTTAGTAAGTCACCAAGTGCAAGGCACATACCATAAATTAACTATATAAACTCTCTGAAAACCATCACCTTTCAAATTCATTCGAAGTTCAGTGACAAACTTGATAATTCAACCAAACATTCTTCTAGAATGCTTTCATTTTAGATTGATCTCCTAGACTAATTAGTGAGATACCTAACCATTTCCTCATCACTGTCAGCTCTTCATATGGCTTCTGCCAATGGGCATCTTGCTGTGGTGGAGTACTTGATTCAAAATGGAGCGGTAAGAATGCTACTGTTCTTTTATGCCTGTTTACATTACTGAGTTGCAGAGTAGAATTCACCGTAGATTGTATTCCCAGCTCAGTGTTAAATAAATACACGCCGAAGCACACAATGGCAGCTAGATTGTTACAACAGAATCCGCTATACAGACGGGAGCGTGGGCTTTGTTGCGTGACACCGGAAGCGGTCACTCGGGTGGAGCTGTAGACGTGGCAGCCGACT
>NC_057797.1:83192063-83203203 GCF_018294505.1 Triticum aestivum
CAGTCAAAATGGGATACGTGAGGACGTAAGTCGTTCAAGACGATCCTCAGTAAGCCTTTCGTGAAGATGTCGGCGAGCTAGGAAGAAGTTGCTACGTGCTGGACCTTGACATCGGCAATGCTGACATGTTCATGAATGAAGCGCATGTCGATTTTGACATGCTTAGTGCGTTGGTGTTGAACAGGGTTGCTGGAGAGGTACATTGCGTTGACATTGTCGCAGAACACAACGGTGGCTCGACGGAGCTCAGTGAGACGCTGATGGGAGCTAGCAAGACTTGGCGACGACATTTGCCATGACGCAGTATTCTGCTTCTACGCTAGAACGAGACACTATGTTATGCCCTTACGGGACCAGGACACCATGTTTGGTCCGATGAACACACATAAGCTACAGGTGGAGGGCCTCGTGTCCGAGCAATCGGCCCAGTCCGCATCATAGTAAGCCACCAGGTCATGGGATGGAGCAGCGCTGTGGATGCGAAGACCAAGATGAGCCGTACCTTGCACATAGCGTAGGATTCGTTTGACAAGCTGGAGATGCGGCTCGCGGGGAGCATGCATGAAGAGGCAAGCTTGTTGGATGCGTGAGTGATATCGGGACGCGTGAAGATACTGTAATGCACCAACGAGGCTGCGGTAGCGGGAATGATCAGCGACAAGCTTGTCGTTGGTGGCAGAGAGTTTGGCGCTGGCGTCGAGAGGGGTGGACATGGGCCGACAGTTGAGCATGCCGACACGGTCCAATATCTCAAGAGGATACTAATGATGCGAGAAAAATAGGTCGACATCGGAGCGTTGGACGTTCACACCGAGCGTAGGTGGCTGAAGTCAGTCATGGTGAACTCGGGATGGAGCGGGGTGATGTTGGAGCGCAGTAGGCTAGAGGAGCTCTCTGTCAGGATTATGCCATCCATGTATAGCAGCAGATAGGTAGTGGACGAGTCGTGATGGAGGATGAAGAGTGAGCTGTCGCTCTTCGAGGCGGTGAAGCCGAGCGTGAGGCTATGCGTGGTGAAGCGAGCAAACCAAGCCCGAGGCGCCTGCTTGAGGCCGTAGAGGGAGCGCTGGAGTTCACAGACTAGTGGTTCGTGTCGATGAAGCTGGCGGGTTGGGCGCTATAGATGATCTCATTGAGAACCCCGTGAAGAAGCGCATTCTTCACGTTGAGCTGATGGATCGGCCATGAGCCGGTGACTACGAGGCTGAGGACGACCTTGCGTTGTGTGAAGCCTCGAAGAACCCAACACGCTTGCGTCTCCTGCTGGAGAAGGTCACCCTCGACGCCCGTGACCGCATCGAGGGCACCTTCGTGCTCGTCATTGGCATCCGCTGCAACGGCGAGAACTCCAACAGCGCCAGCTCCTCTAACGGTGCCTCTGGTGATCGGGGATCCCCCCGCCCCTTAGGGCGATCGTGGCCGGTCCAGCTGCTCCAGCAGCGGTGGTTCCAATGACCACGCCGTGGTTGCAGCAATGGCGGCCGTCCCCGGCTGCTGTTGCAAGGTGGTGAGACGCCTTGGATGGGGTACTTTGCTCCTCGTAGTGCTCCCTTCCCGCCAATTGGTCGCGCTCTCTGGTTCCCACCGAATGCCGCCGGCTTCCTTGGGCCACGCCCTGGCGCCCTTGCTTAAGCATACCCGGTCTTCTACCCGGGCCCCAGCCTACACCGTACGCGCCTACCCAGTCGTTGTCTACACCAAGCTAGCATGTTGAACGCCTCCATGAGCAACCTCTCGCTCTAGCATACCGACGCCGCTTATTGGTGCCTCGACACCGGTGCCTTGTCTCACATCTCCAGGAACATAGGTAACCTCACCAAAATTTATGATGTTTCAGTGTAACATTTTCCTCACATCATGGTCGGCAACAGATCCTCTCTCCCTGTCTCTCATGTCGGCAACACCCATCTTCCAGCCACCCCTTCCACCTCATGTTTTAGTTTCTTCTAACATCATTAAGAATTTCATTTTCGTACACAGGTTTACTTATGATACTTCTTATGCCATTGAATTTGACCCCGCTGGTTTTTCTGTGAAGGACCTAGCCAGCTGGACGCTGCTCATGAGATCCAATATCTTTGGCCGCTATACCCGTTCTTCGGCTCCGGCGCCATCGCTCTCGCCACTTTTCCCATACGGCGGTGCCAGAGGTTGCCAATGGAAATACCAGTGAGAGGAGTGGCACCGGAGCCGAAGAACGGGTATAACGGGCTGTAGCTATTGGATCTCCTGAGCAGCGTCCGCGTGGCTAGGTCCTTCATTGAAAACCAGCGGGTTAAAATTCAATGGAACAAGAATTATCATAGTAGACTTGCTTATGGAAATTAAATTCTTAATGATGTTAGAAGAAACTAAAATATGATTAAGGTGGAAGGGTGGGGTGGAAGATGGGTGTAGCCGACAGGGAGAGAGGATACATTGTTGACCACGTGTGAGGAAGATGCTCCACTGAAACATCATAAATTTTGTTGTGGTTACATGTGTTTCCCGAGATGTGCGAGGCGTCGATGTCGAGGTATCAATCGACAACGCCGGATTGCTGGAGCGAGAGGTTGTTGGCGTTCAGCATGCTAACTGGGCCAGAATAGAAGATGGACTGGGTACGCTTGAGCATGGGCGTTGCCTGAGGACGCAGGTGGCGTTCGGGGGGAACCATGTGGCGGGAAGGGAGCACTCCAGGGAGCAAAGTAGCCCATCCAGGGCGGCTAACCACCTTGCTGCTGCTGCTGGGGACGGCCCCCGTTGCCTCGGCCACGGTGCGGTCGCCGGAGCCGTCGTCGCTGAACCGGCCATGATCGCCCAGAGGGGCAGGAGGAGCTCGATCAGCAGAGGCAGCACCGGAGGCTCCGGATATGCCAATGATGAGCGCGGAGGTACCCTCGATGTGATCCAGCAGGAGACGCGAGCTCGCCTGGATGAAGGTGGAGAAGGGGGTCTGCATTGGCATGACGGAGGCCATAATTTGGAAGTGGCGTGAGAAGCCGCAGATCATCTGGAGAGTGAGCGAGTAATCGGTCACTGGCTCGTCGACTTTATCGAGGGCGTCGGCCAGGGCATTGACCCGGCGGTAGTATTCGCTGGTGCGCAGATCGCCTTGGGTGATGTTGCGGAGCTCGGCGCCATGATCATCACGCTGCCAGGTTGGTTGTCGTAGAAGGAGTTCAGCTGGCTCCGGGCGCGAAAGGTGGTGTTGTCCGGCCACTTGATGACATCGGAGATAGCTGTATATCCAGAGGGTGGTGGTGATGTTGGTCTGGCACCATGCGACATCCTGTTCCAAGGGCTCGGTGAACGTGGCCCTCAGCCTCATACATAGAGAGAACATACCTCATAATCTGCCGCCATTTGGAGAAATTGTTGGCGGCAAGATCTAGCTTGAATTTGAGGAAGTGCCTGATGTTCAGCTGGTGCATGGAGGGCAGGCTGGAGAATGAGGCGCCGGGTGATGACGTAGGAGGGAGCCGTGGCTGGTGGGGCGGAGCCGACAGGGAGCTGGAGTCCGTTGGAGAGTGAAGCGGAAGGAGTCGGAGCACCTCTGAAGGACAGGAAACAGTGGTTAGCGGCGCGGAAGACATGATGTGGTTATGGGAGGAACTCGAGCTACCAAGTTGGAGAATATAATTCACCGTAGATTGTATTCACAGGTCAGTGTTACATATATACACGCCGAAGCACACAACGGCAAGCTAGGTTGTTACAACAGAATCCGCTATACAGACGGGAGCATGGGCTACGTGCGTTGTGATCGCGTGTGTGACGCAGGAAGCGATCGATCGGGTGGAGGCGTGGAGCTGTAGACGTGGCTGACGACTTGTTCCAACATATTGTACCAGATCAAATATATTCCAGTACTTCTGTTTGAACTTTGTTCCTCTGAGCAGATGAAGTTATCTTATGGATTTGACTGAACTTGCGTATTCCATAAGAATTCCATGTTATAGTGATAATTGTTGTTTTATGACTGTGCAATTGGACTACAGAATGTTAACTCTACAAACTTGGAGAAGAACACGCCTCTCCACTGGGCATGCCTCAATGGACATACAGAGGTATTTCAGTTGCCTCGCTATTCTATTAGTGGTTTTCATGCACCGATCTAGACATATAATGACATAAATGCTTATAAAAACAATTTTCCAGGTAATCAAGGCTTTGATATGTGCTGGGGCTATCGTAAGTGTACTGAACAGGTATGTTAAAATGTAAATGACTGCACCAGAAGAAGTGGTGGTTTGATTGTGAAATACATGCTGCAGGATGTATTAGATATTTCTTACTTAGTGGTGTCTGTTATAAAGGCATGATTTGGTATTCTGCAGCCATGAGAAAACCCCTATGGATGAGGCACTGACTCTCGGAAAGATGGAAGTGGTCGATGCAATCGGTGCAGCAGTAGCTCAAGCAGAGCTCAATGGTGTTACTGTCTCCTAAGCAGAACTTGACATTCTCCTTGTGTGATGGATGACGATGATCTGCCACCCTGTTCTTATCTTCTTCGTCACCGTTTCTTCCGGTCTGTGTCACTTAAGATGCTGATATGCTAGTATGTGGGGCATTAGGATGTGTTGAGCTAAGAGTTAACTGTCATCTCTGTCTGCAATCACCTGTTAGTGTCAAATGTCCTGAAAGTCTGGCTGCTGACTATGTGTGCAGCAGTCAGATGTAGTATCTTGTTTTATAAGATTGCAAAGGCCATCGGACTTGTGCTGCTGAACTAATTCCTTTCTCCCACAATCTCCTACCTAGTCAGATCACTGGGTTTTATACTTTACAGTGAGCTGAGATATCAGATATGCACTTCTGGTTTTTTGTGTTGTTGTTGATCCCTCTCTGCTTTCAAACTTACCAGTTATCCAATTATTCTTATATATTTTTTTACGTTATTATGTATAATTCAGTTGCCTTGTAGTTGCGGCTGAAGCCATTAGCCATATATGCCACAATGCGTCCCAGTTATGATTTATGAGCCATATGTGCCACAATGTGTTCCAGTTGACTTTATTCAGCTGGCTTCCAACTGTACATCTGGGTCGTGTATCTGAGTCAGTTTGAGCCCACTGCCTAGAAAAGTCAAGGCAGAGCCCACCACCCAGAAACGGTCTGGACAGTCCACGAGGCAAAAAATACCAGTCATGGATGGTTGGCCCATTTCTTTGTCCAAATTCAATCTCCACAAAAGGTGCATAGATCCTTCAGACTGTGTGCTCACTCTCACTTTGTCAAATTCAGGTCGCTGTGGCCTATATAGCCACACCCGTTCTCACTCCCACTTTGTCAAAATCCAGGAGGCACTTGCGGCAGGCGTGTTTTGCCAGAGACGACGCACCACTCGCCAACCGGGTCAAGTGTTCAGGTCGCTCTCTTGATCAGTTCGGCCAACCAAGGTCGGTGTCGCGGCTAGAAGAAGAAGACGATGAGGAGGAGGAAGGAAAGCTTCTGACGGAAGAAACTTATTAACGAGGGGCGACAGCCAACAGGGCAGACCAAGACATGCCGTCGCCGTCGGCGTTGTGAATCCGCGCTCGTAATAAAGGTCACGGACGGGCTCATGAGCCCGTCGCCTTCCTCGCCGCCCCGGTTACTTCGGGACACGAACGCGACGGCGGCGACGGGGGTGATCACACAAATCAATGCCGCTGCCGCGGGTGGCCCGTGATGCGGCCGTCGGTCGGTCGAGCCACACCATGACCTTGTCACGATGCCAGGCGCGACGCCCGATCGATCGGTTTTCGTCATGAATGCGCGATGCGGCAGTGGCACCGCGGAGGTCGACGCAGTCGGCGGCTCGACGTCCTCCGTTCGTTTCTCTCTACGTACGACTGTACTGTATGTATGTAGCAGCAGTACATGCACACGGAGGACGGCCGCAAATCAGTTACTCCTACTGACTACTCTGCTGATCTGCCACTGCTTTGACGTTTCTCTCCTCGGAGGATCGCTGCTGATCACCAGGCAAGGGCAGGGCGCAGCGATATATGTGCCTGCCACCCCATGACGCACGCACGCACGTACGAGCCGATCCAAGGCACATGCAGCATGCTACGTGTCAGGCGACCCGATCCCGTGGCCGGTGCCGTGTTGACTTGGCGTCCACCCCGTCCGGCCATTGCGACTGTGGTGGTGCAAGCAAAGCGGCGACGCCATTTCGGCAAACGCACGCGCCGTGTCTCCGGTGTTTGTCTCCTCACGAGGGAGAAAGAGAGAGGGACCTAACTCACGTATGTTTCGCTGGTTATCTGGTGTCTATTAATTGTCCTGCTACATTTTAGGAACCTAGGATTATTCCTCGTGCTTTACAGAGTTAGTGGCTATCTAAACCTAATTAAAGCATTACTAGTAGAACCCTCAAACCCTCACTAGCGTTTTAAGGGTCCAAAAATGATTTTTTTGTGCACTTTTACGAGTTAAAAAACAGAGGCAAAGATTAGAACCCTCGAACCCAACCCTTATAACGGAATATTCCCCATGAACGATGTTGTCGTTGTGCGCGGGAGGTCGACGGGGCGGCCGCCGGCGACGGGGGCGACTAGCAGCGGCGGTCGCGGGCGTGGGCGCGGGAGTTGGGAGGATTTTTCCCTCCCGGGTGAGTATAACCGCCAAATGAGGGTTGGGGTAGGTTTTGCTCCCCAACCCTTACTTTTGAGGATTGGAAGAGGGTTTGAGGGTTGGACCTTTAAAAATTTTTGAGGGTTTAAGGGTTAAGGGGTTCTAGTCTACGGCTTTTTTCGACGAAAACTGTAAAAAAGCAGTTATTTTTAGGGGTTTGAACATTTGAGGGCTCTACTAGTAATGCTCTTATGCTGCCACTGGCTACCACATGCACGCGCCTTCGTTCTGTACAGAGACGGGCTAGTCCGGCCAGAATTGATTACACTTGCCAGGTTAACTAGTGAGTACTCCTAACTAGCTGCCCCTGCACACGGCTCTAATTTGTAGGCTGCTCTTTTGGTGGCATTGTGCGTGCATGTGTCACACACAGTGTCAGTACTCGGTAGACAGAGCTTTGCCGGAGAAAACCAAGAGCATTTTCAGCCGTTGGTCCCCACAGGAGGCGCTAAAAATTGCCCCCGGGAGTGCACCGACGCAAAATGCGCGCTGGGGCGTGATGTCACCCAGTCACGGCGTCCATGCAATTTTTTTGAACGGCGCAAACACGGCGAGTTTATGCATATTTCGGCGACTTCAAACCAAATTCGACCAAACACGGCACAAACACGCCCGCTCATATATATTTAAAATATTTTATAGAAAAAACGCACTGCTAGGCCCGTCCGCCGTCTCGCTCGCCTCGCCGCACCTCGCCAGCCGCCGCCCTTGCAGTTCTACATGCCGAGGAGGCTGTAGAACCGCGTGTAGTCGCTGTCGTCCTCGTCGTCGTCGCCGCCGCCGCCTCCATCGTGGCCGCCGTCCCTGCTGCAACCCTCCCACGATTGGCGCGGCGGGTTGGACAGTCCGGGCGTCCGGCGGCGTCCTCGTCGTCATTGCTGTCGAGGATCACGACGTCGTGCTCGTCCTCGCGCCCACGCTTGCGGGCGGCGATCTCCTCCAGGGCCCGGGTCTGCCGGGTCATCACCGTTTGGAGGTAGTCGTCGCGCGCCCACCGCAGGGCGTCCGCGTCGGAGAATCCACGCCGGGCTATCTCCTCGTACTCCGGGGGGAGACTGGGCTCCGGCTTGGGCGCGACGAGGACGAGGCGCCCGGAAGTGGGGGTGGAGTCGGCGATGCGGATACCGGAGATGCGGGTGCGCCGGCTGACAGGCGTGTCCTGGGGCTCCTGGGGCTCCGGCTTGACGGGGCGGAGGCTGGGAGAGCCGGTCGACCGACCGGACGAGGAGGAGGACGCCCGGGGGTCCATGCGCCTCGGCGTCCACGAGCTCCCACGGCGGCGAGAGAAGGACGGCGGGGAGGGGTACTCTAGCCTCAGCGTGTTGCCGCCCTCGATGTACTCGAGGACGGCCTCCAGCGTGCGGCCGGGCACGCCCCACCATCGGCGCCGCCCTTCAGAGTTGAGCCTGCCGGAGGGCACGACGCCATTGGTGGCCTCGAGCTACTCGGCGTGACGGCGGCGAAAGTAGGGCTCCCAGAGCGGGCTGTCGGGGACGTACCATGGCCCCTCCCTCGCCGCCCGCGGCAGAGAGGCACGAATACGCGCGATCTCCGCACGACGCGCCGCCCCGGTGGGCGGTGGTGGCACCGGAACCCCGCCGGCGCTGATTCTCCACGCCCCGGGCACCCGCATGTCCGGCGGGACCGGGTACTCGGCCTCGTAGAGGAGCCGAGCTTCGTTTTCGTGAAGGTGGTGGCGGCCGAAGCCGTTCGCCGCCGCGCCGTCGCCAGGGAATCGTTCGGCCATTTCTACGAACTGGGACAGCGAGGGAAGAGGGAGGAAGGGGAGATAGGGCGCGTCGGCGGTCGAGACTCTGTGCGTGCCACCGGCGCGCTGGGGGTCGGCTTATATAGGCGGAGGCGGCGCGAGCACGCGTGGCGGCCTCGTCTACGCGTGGCATGCGCGGGGACGCGCGTCGTCATGCCTTCACTGCGCCGCCCGTGAGGCATCAACGGCGGAGGCTGACCGGCGCGGCAGCGCGCGGCAGTTTTGGCATTGATTCGCCGCGGGAAACGATGCGATGAGGACGACGAAGCGGCGAGAAGCGAGACGAGTCGCTGGCAAGGAGGGTCCGTGGCTCTTTCGCGCCAAAAACGGTTCACCCGGCGCCCCCAAGCGCCCCCAGCGCGCCGGGTTCGGGTTGGGTTCGCCGGCGCCAATTTCGGGTCAACCCGGCGAAAATTGGGCCCTTGGGGACGCGACTGGACCGATTTTTTATGCCGGCGACCGAAAAATCGTCTTGTGGGCTTTGTTGGGGCGCGGCTGGAGATGCTCTAAGCTCCACCCCACCTTCAACAATTCCAAGAGTGCAACAACTTGGTGAGATGATCTAGCACACAGCAAAACTCGCTGCATGTGAATACACGCTTTCATGGTGATCTACTACAAATCTAAGCACGTACTACGCCGCATGCATGCACGTACGTACCCTTCAAAACGTTCACGCGCAAGAAGAGGGCTGAGTTGCCGACGCGTGTTAACTGGATCTGCGTGCAAGCCCGTGTCAGTGCACCGTGTGCGGTGAGACCGTGAGGCGACATAATCTGCATGTCGCGCTTCATTTCGCGCGTTATATCCTTGCTTAGACGACAGGACCACAGACACGAGCGGAGCAACGGCGTAACTCCCCGTCGCACGGTGCAGGCCGGCGGGCCCCGTCACGGGCAGCTCGCATAACTGCGTAGCAGCACCTCAACAATGCATGGAGAGTACGGAATATGAGTAACGTAGCAGTGGTAGCTGACATCGATCTCCTAGTGGCTATAGTCCCTCCCTACAAGATCCAAGGGACAATCTTAATGGAGGCCTTCAAGGAAGGAAGGAATAGTGCAAGATCCAGAGATCCATCACCCGCATGGCCACGTACAGATACGCAGTACTCATACGGCTACTGCATGCATGCATGTATACATGTGTATATATGGGCATGCATGTGCGTGTGCAGTGCACGGCAGATACCACGTAGGGTAGGAGAGCTCATTTTTAGTAAGAGAACCAATAGTGCAAGATCTTACGGATACGTACGCGCTCCGGTTACAAACGTAACGTAGGTCACTTGTAACCACCATAGCTAGCAAAATCACGTACACAAGCGTGTGTATTTTGTACCGTGGCATGCAAGTTGGAGAGCTAGCCGGGTCGCCGCGCCATCTGCAGTGAACAATTGACGAAAACTACGAAGGCATAGGCATTCAGTGCTGCGGCACGTACGTGCGTAGCAAATAGTGGTAGCTTAAGTGCACGCGCCGGCCTTCGCCTTTCATCATTTACACGTCCGTGCAGCCTCCGAGTTACCACAGCATTATTGCTCGCTTTCCCCTTTGCAGCGCCATCGCCATGCGCTGCAACACCACAGCCCCATCCCCATCACCCCAACAGTGAAGGGGGCATGGCGGCCATGCATTTCCAAAGCTCGATCTGCACAGGAGCACGTATTTTTTGCCCCATCCCCCGGAACAGGGCGCAGATTATATACTATGCCACGGAAGAGGAGACGGTTATTTTCAACGGGCTCGTCGCAAAGATGAAAAGTTTCAGTTCCAGCTCCCGAGAAGTTGTCACTCCCAAGAACTTGGCAAGATGCGGCGACAAACGACCAAGTTCACGAGCTGTTAAAAGGGAAAAGACACGCCAAAGATTAGCTTGCGCAACAAGGTTGGCGAGCAACGACGTTCATGTCGGGCGTTTGTGTCGTTCGAGTTAGGAACCTTGCCGCCCTGTTGACTGCACGATGTACGTGGGATCCCTAATTAACAAGGCCTACCATACGTGCCTGTCAAAAGAGAATACAAAAAAACCATCGAGGTCACAGTTCAATGGCAGGACAAAAAATGATGTTCAGAGAAACAACAAAAGGCGGAGTCATTGTGTCTGCCTCCCTGTCATGTACTCCTCCCTACATTCTTTGCTTAATTATCGGGCTAATCTTGACACCACGGGGCCGGGGCCGCCGCTACACGATAGACCACACTGTCAATGTCACCCCCATGAAGTGCCATGGATTATATTACATGAAAGGAAAGAATCGAGTCGTAGACGAAGTGCGTTCGTGCAATGAACACTAGAAAATCTAGAATGTGGTCATTGTCGTGTCCAGGAATCGGATGCAAGTCGGTTTCGTCATAAACATGCTTGCACGACTTGGGGAGGTGGCATGATCGTGCTGTTTTTCTAAGCAAAGTGAGCTTCTCCTCCAGATTCTTTTCATAGGCTGAAATAAAGTAATCCAAGGATCGAGATTTTGCTAAGCAGAAGAAGAAAAAGAGATCTTGCTCAGCAAAACAGTTCTCCCAAAAACCTATTGTCGTCTTGATTGGTAACCTTGACCCCCGGCGTTGCCTCCCGCATGGGGCGACTCGGGCGGCGCCCAAAAACCTAGCTGCCGCCGTCACGCACTCCCTCCTCCCCTCCCTCCCCCGCCACCGGCCTAAGACCGGAGGCCGTCGGCGGTGGCGGAGCACAACACCTCTCTCCCATGTCTCTAGGGGTTGTGTGGGCCTCGAATCGTGTGGAGGCGCGCCCGATCCGATCGGC
>NC_057797.1:83203481-83209796 GCF_018294505.1 Triticum aestivum
GGGGCGGTGGCGGCGCGCCATCTGCCTTTGGATCGGCAGCACCGGCGTCGAGGGCCTGGTGGTCGCGTCGGCGGCCCCTCCGGTCAGATTTGTTCTGGCCGGTGCAGCCGGCGATGGTGGTCATCTCTTCCGTCAGAGGTGGTCGGTCTGCGGCTGGGTGGTCGGTTCTCGTGATTCGTCATGTAGTCCCGGCTATGAGTCGGGGATACATAGTTGCCGGTGAAAATCGAGCTGTTGGCAAGTGATGGCGGCGTTTTGC
Source organism: Triticum aestivum (assembly GCF_018294505.1). NCBI lineage: Eukaryota > Viridiplantae > Streptophyta > Magnoliopsida > Poales > Poaceae > Triticum > Triticum aestivum. The sequence continues at coordinate 83,203,741 of NC_057797.1, forward strand.
GTCGTTACCTTCATGAAGGCATCGTCGTGTAACTGTTGTCGACCCACTCGTGCTGCTTCAGGGGAAACCCTAGGATTTGGTCTTTCAGATTGGACGATGGCTGTACTACGGTGCCGTTTCTTTCTTGGGAGCATCATTTGTGGAGCAGTGCTGGAAGGCAAAGGTAGAAGGTGGAGCGGCTTTATCTTGCACCGAGCTTCGGTGGAGCTCAAGTCATGCCTACCCGACAGGTGTATATCTGGGTCATTCCTAGTTGGCAGGTGCTACGCACGGCAGATCTTCGAGAGTCTTCGCATCTGGACGGACGAGCGCAGGGCGGTGTAGCCATTGGGCGCCGTGGTGGCGTCGACGGTTGTCCGAGGCAAGAATAATGCGAATCTCTCTCTTGAAGATGGGTCAGTCACTAGTGCAGAACCGGGCAATAGCACCGGTTCGTAAGGCCCTTTAATGCCGGTTCCATAACCGGCACTAAAGTGTGGGCACTAAAGCCCCCCCCTTAGTACCGGTTCAGCACGAACCGGTGCTAAAGGGCAACCACGTGGCACGAGCCAGCTCCGGGGGCCGGGAGCCCTTTAGTACCGGTTGGTAACACCAACCGATACTAAAATGTTTGGGGGGTTTTTGGTTTTATGATTTTTCTTTCATTTAATTTTGTGTTTTCCATTTTAATTCTTTTTAGTTTGCTGGTATTTTACGATACTGCACATTGTACACGTTATATATATATATAGAATTTCTAGTAGAACCAATCATATATATATCATCAATGTCTCACAAACCACCATATTAATTCACACATACACACATGTATAGCTATATACAATTTCTCCTACATATGCATGTTGCCTTCGGAGCTAGTGGCATTAGCCTAATTGGTGCGTTCGGAGCACGATGACAATTGGAAGTGGTTCATGACCTGGTCGATGGGGGCGGTAGCGGGTAATAGTATTCTCCCTTCGGATTTATGACCTGGTCGAGCAAAAATCTCGCTATTTCCTCTTGAAGTGCTTCTACGCGCTTCGTTTCTAGAAGCTTGTCCCGCACCTCTGTGAACTGTTAAGAAGGAGATCAATATGCATGTGTATTAGTTGTGTGACTAGATATCGATAATGGTGTAAAAATTATGAATAGTGTTCTGACAAGCGTACCCATTCCCGTTTTTGAGATCTGCTCCTTTCGGACGCCATCATGCGAATGTTCTCGCAAACGCAGAATGCACACAGATCAGTCCCCTGCGCCTGCTTCAGGGCCTTTATTACGAGAATGGAATTTAATTTGATCAGATAATAATTAATCAAGCATGATAATTAAAGAGATGACAGCTAGCTAGCTAGCTAGTACTACTTAATTACTTACCTTGGGTCGAAACCTTTTCAGCTGTCGTTTCCATTCGCCTTCCGTGACGCTGATGAACCTTGCCCAAGCCCTACCCGCCGACAAAGAAAATGAATAAAGGGATTATTAAATAGTTCATATCATGAAATGACGAACTAAATAGGCCGAGATATATAGTTAATAATGATTGAAATTACCTATTGACTATCCCAAACAAGATGTTATAGTCACTATTTGCTTTGAGTAGTGAGTCCAGTATTTCAACTGTTCCGGCGTCAACTTTAATGATACACAAGATCCAGTGAAATCTGAATGCACACACGTTTGCTTGTCTTAATTAAGCGGGTATATGTAAGCAAAAACATGTAGCTAGCTAGTAGGCAAAAACAGAAAATTTGTAGTACAAGAAAGTGTGACTCACTGGAAGTTGTAAGGAAGTATTATATCTTCATTGTATTTGAGGCGCTTCAGGAACTCTAGCATGCTGTCCTCTACCTGCTTTTCATGATGCTTGTTTATTTTCCATGTGTATTCATTAACGGTGTTTGGGTCAATGAACCCAATGCCATAGCGTTCACCTTTTCTCATTTCATACATCTTCATCCTGCATAATACCACAGAAAAGAATATAGTAAGGATAATTATAGGTAATGATTGATCAAAAGGATCAGTACAGCTAGCTTGAGACTTAAATTACAGAAAGAAAACATTTACAGACAATAGCAATTGGCGATAGATTTGTTGAGTGCGTCTTGATTGTATAACTGAAACAGTTTAGAATACTCAACGGTCACAGGTTTTTGATGGTAGTAATGATCCTTCTTGACTTGCACCATGAGGGACTCTCGATCGGATCTCTTGGTAATGTCCATGTACCATTGATGCAATTCATACATTCTCGTTGGGAGCTTCTTGACCTCTTCTGGCTTGACCAAAGGTTGGCCCCGGGCATATTTCCGTTTTATTTCCTCCTCTGTAAGCACAGGCATGTCCTCGATCTCGAGGAGTTGTCCAACAGTGATTTTGAGAGTTTCAGCCTGCATTATATGCTCCTGGGTTATTACCACATCGCCCACCTCGGGAACGTAAACTGTTTACCCACAATAATATTGGGCGCGCGTACTGTCACGTGTTGTTGGCGGCACAACAAGCGGGGGGATCGATTGCACCGCCTGTTCTCCCAGCTGGGCAACGGTTTTCCCGCATTTTTTGACAGCTGCTTATTGTTTGCTCGAGCTCGAGCTCGCCTCCTTCTGTAGACGTTGTCGATATAACTTCCTGATGTGGCGCTCATAGTCTGTGTCAACAGGCTTAGGAGCTGGTGGTTGAGCCATACGAATGAAGTGGTCAACTACTTCCACAGACACTTTCTCCCTTGGCGGCGGTGGCGGTTTCGGTTCAAAATGGGCGTCGACTTCTGCCCGCACTATGGCATTGGTTTGCTCCTCGGTCTTGTCGTAAGCCCTCTCAGGAAGAGGAGTAGTGAGGTTTGGACCATATTCATAGCGCTTGCCTCCGCCTGTACTTCCTATACTATGACCTCGACTCGTACCGCTACGCACCATAGCTGCGGGGTGTCTCTTCTACAATTGCCGAGGCAGCGGAGACGGCTGATGGGGCTGAGTTGGACGAGGAGGAGTGGCCTAAAGCTGTGCCGGACTTGGAGAAGGAGTGGCCTGAGGTTGTGCCGGACTTGGAGGAGGAGTGGACGTCTGACGCTGTGTCGGACTTGGAGGAGGAGTGGCCTGACACTTTGCCGGACTTGGAGGAGGAGGAGTGGCCTCACGCGTTGGTGGACTTGGAGGAGCGGGAGTCTGCTGGCTCGGTGGCGGACTTCGACGAGGAGTCGGGTGACGCGGTGTCGGTGGCCTTTGAAAGATGATGCAATCATTTCTCCATAGGATGATACGATGTTTGGCATCTCCGAGTGTGTGCTCCTCGTCACCTCCAGAAATGTCAAGCTCTAGCCCCGAATATTGGTCCACCACCTCATGAACCACGACACGAGCATAGCCTGCTGGAATCGGGTTGCAATGGAAGGTTGCATCTGGGGAATTTGTATAAGCAACACCGTCCGCCACCTTCAAGGATATGTTCTTAATTTTGAAGTGTAGCTCGCAGTTAGTGTTCTCCGCGATGTCATCCACGGGGTATCTATCCAGCATTGCGTCAAACGGGGCGGAACCCACGCTGCTTCTCGGCATGGATGGGGCGGTGGTATCCAATGCTGGATCATCCGCTAGCTGCTGCAGCTGCTGAGACCCCCTTTGCTGGCTAAGTGAGTCGATCTGCTCCTGCTGCCGCTGGAATTTGACTATCAAGTCCGCGCGCGCTGATTCTAGGCCTTGAAGGCGTTCATAGTCCAGCTTCCACTTCTCCTCCTCCATCTTCCTTTGCTTCTCCTCCGCAATCTTCCTTCTCGCACGGGTTCTGTAGTCGGCGTTCCAGTCCGAAAACCCCTCATACCACGGAATAGCGCCCTTGCCCCATGTTCTTCCCGGGTGTTCAGGATTTCCCAGGGCACGCGTAAGCTCGTCGTTCTCTCTGTTGGGCTGGAACACCCCCGTTCGAGCCTCTTCTATTGCAAAAAGTATATTATCGTCGGCTCCGTTCGGACATGCCTTCGTCGAAACTTTGCCTGTCTTCGGGTCCAACTCCCCCCCATGCGCATAGAACCAAGTGCTGCACCTGGGGGGCAGCTCTTAGTAACCGGAGAGACACCTGTATCCTCCATCTCTTTCTCAGACTTATCCCACTTAGGCATTGCCACCGCGTAGCCACCTGGCCCCAACTTATGAAACTTATCCTTTTTTCGGCATTCTTCTTGTTTATTCTCGGCCGTTCCTTAGCTAATTCTGAATCCTTGAATTTCACGAAATCGTCCCAATGAGCACTTTGATTCTCTAGTGTTCCCTCGAATACTGGAGTCTTCCTTCCTCCCTTGACGTACTTGTCCCATTCACGATTCTTGTGGTTCTTGAATGCAACCGCCATCTTCCTAAAAGGAGCGTCCTTGACTTTCTGCACATCTGCTTATGTGAAATGATCTGGTAGGGTGAAATGTTCCATGAGAGTATCCCAAAGCAGACTTTTTTGTCTGTCGTCGACAAAAGTAAGATCTGGACGTGGCTTTGCTGTCTCTCTCCATTCTTGAAGGGAGATCGGGAGTTGGTCCTTCACAAGAACTCCGCACTGACGAACGAACTTGTCCGCAATCTTCTTAGATGCTAATGGTTCGCCATTAGGTTTGATTGCCTCGATATTATACTTTACGCCCTCCTTCAACTTTTTGTTCGGGCCTCGTTTCGTCCTGTTGCCTGAAGATTTGCTCGATCCGGATGGCTGAAAGAAGAAAGATCGATTCGTTAATATATCTTCAACTCATATAGAACATGTGATGATCACCAGATGCCTGCTTATATAAATATATATACCTCGCCGGTCTTTGTTGTTTCAGGATCAACATGTTCTTCGTCATTGTCATAATCGTAGTTGACTTCATCAATTCGGTTGTCGCGATCGAATATCATATCACCCTCTCCGGTGTTGTTTAGAAATTCGGAGCCGTCATAATCTTCTTCATTCTGATCATCATCTGGCCTGCGTATTATATCAAACATGGTCTGTTCTCCCTCTCTGTCGGTATTGTCCGCCATAGCTTTTATTTAACTATGCCAAAAGAAATATAAAACAATTTAGTATTCAAATTACATCATCTCGAATAATAGATATAATCTCGAATACATCGTCTCGAATAATAGATATAATCTCGAATACATCGTCTCGAATAATATATAATATTGAATAGTACAACACTGGCTAGGTAGCTAATTAAAGATCGAATACTGCAGAAGAATCTAGGACACTCGCGGTTCCTGCGACGCGGGCGGTGGACACCCAAAGAGAAGGAACCCTCACAGGATCATAGCTGAGGTGAAATCCCTGAAGAAAACTGCCAGGTATTGGAGAACCTGCCGCCCTCTAACGCAACCATGTAGCGATGGACGTGCTCGTCCTCCTCCCTGACACGGCGACATACCACCTCCTGCGGGGCCGGCTCCCTCCGCACCAGAACTGGCCCACGCGAACGCCACCAAACGAGATCAGGGTCGACGACGGGACCCGGGGCCGGGTTCCTCATCAAGCGGCGCGCCCCTCCAGGCATCACCTCCCAGTGCCAGCCCGGCGGAGCCCAGTCCCGGACATGGGTCAGTCGGACATCGTCGCGGACGGGTCGATGGCGAGGATGCGGGCCGGGCATCGTCGAGAACAAATACTAGCTATATGCCCGCAAAAAGTAACATTTTTTTAATGATTGGATTTTGATAACTAAAATTTCTAACATTTCTATATAACACTAATTATGCTATCATTGCATATGTCAAAATTCTAAATGCTATTTCATACTAATTAAGCATCTAACACTAAAAACAGAAAACACAACTTTTATACATCCATTAAAAAACTAAAAAAACAAGATTATATAAAAAAATTCCATACTAATTAAACACTAATTATATCCATCTAACATGCATTCATATATATATACTAGTGAAAAAATAATGATCTAAAAAATCTAAACTAATTAAACATACAAGATACGTATATACTAATATATACATGCATTAATTCATACATATGTACGTGTGTGTGTGTGTGTGTTCATCATGCTTGTGTGTGTGTATGGGCTCGGGGAGGGGCGGCGCCCATGGTGGCCGCCG
>NC_057797.1:83210284-83392963 GCF_018294505.1 Triticum aestivum
GCCGACGGGGACGCGGGCGGTGACGGCGACGGCGTCGATCGATCGGGGCGCACGGGCGGTGCTTCAATGGGGAAACAGGGGAAGAAATAGAGGGAGAATAAAATTTTCGTAAGTGTTGTATAGCACCTTTAGTACCAGTTGGAGCCACCAACCGGTACTAAAGGCCTGTTTTGGCCAGGCCAAGCGGCGGGAACCGCACCCCCTTTAGTACGGGTTGGTGGCTCCAACCGGTACTAAAGGCCCCCCTTTAGTACCGGTTGGTCCACGAACCGGTACTAAAGGGGGTGCGCTGGCGCAGGTGCGGTGCGTAAGTTTAGTCCCACCTCGCTAGCCGAGGGGCGACCGTACTGGTTTATAAACCCCCGTGCGTAGCTCTTTCGAGCTCCTCTCCAAAGCAGGCCTATTGGGCCTACATGTTCTGTGCGGCCATGTTGGCCTATTGGGCCTTTGCGGGCCTGCATCCTGGCCCAACAACAGGTTGGGTTTCTAGTCGTATGCAGGCCGTTCTGGCCTAGTAGGCGGGCTTTTTTTATTTTTTTTTGCTTTAATTTTTTTTTGAGTTGTTTTTTTTGTGTATTTAGAGTTTCTTTGTGAATATTTTTGCTTTAGGTACAAAAAATTACAAACTTTCTGTTAGTGCCCGTAGTTTTCAAATGTGAATAGTTTAAATTTTGAATTATTTGAAATTAGTGTGAATCACTAGTTTGTGAATAACTTAACTTTAAAAATCAGTAAAGGCATGAAAGAATTTGTTTGCACATAAAATTTCTTCGCGTTTCAAATGCCAAAACACATAATTAACTACCCTAACTATTACAGAGATTCCCTTCTGGGTGTGAAACACAGAAGAAAGTGATGATAGTGAAGCCGATCACATCCCAGATCTTTGGGTGTGAAACTTTTTCTTCGTGTGTGTCCCTTTGCGCCGTAACCATGGAAAATCTTCATCATTTAACGGGATGCTCGGGTCAATATGTTGGGGAACGTTGCAGAAAACAAAAATTTTCCTACGGTTTCACCAAGATCCATCTATAAGTTCATCAAGCAACGAGTAATTAGATGCATCTACGTACCTTGTAGATCGCGAGCGGAAGCGTTCAAAGAACGGGGATGAGGTAGTCGTACACGACGTGATCCAAATGACCGGAGATCCTAGCACCGAACGGACGGCACCTCCGCGTTCAACACACGTACGGAACAGCCACGTCTCCTCCTTCTTGATCCAGCAAGGGGGAAGGAGAGGTTGAGGGAGATGGCCCCAGCAGCAGCACGACGGCGTGGTGTTGATGGAGCTGCAGTACTCCGGCAGGGCTTCGCCAAGCACTATGGAGGAGGAGGAGGTGTTGGAGAGGGAGAGGGAGGCAACCAAAGGCCAAGGTAAGAAGTCCCCCATATCCCCCACTATATATAGGAGGGCCAAGGGGGGGGGGCGGCCCTAGGAGATCTAATCTCCTAGGGTGGTGCGGCCAAGGGGGAGGAATCCCTCCTCCCCAAGGCACCTAGGAGGTGCCTTCCCCTCCTAGGACTCTTCCTCCTTGAAACCCTAGGCGCATGGGCCTCTTGGGGCTGGTGCCCTTGGTCCATGTAGGCCAAGACGCACCCCCTACAGCCCATGTGGCCCCCCGGGACAGGTGGCCCCACCCGGTGGACCACCGGGACCCTTCCGGTGGTCCCGGTACAATACCGATGACCCCGAAACTTGTCCCGATGGCCGAAATAGAACTTCCCATATATAAATCTTTACCTCCAGACCATTCCGGAACTCCTCGTGACGTCCGGGATCTCATCCGGGACTCCGAACAACATTCGGGTTACTGCATATACATATCCCTACAACCCTAGCATCGCCGAACCTTAAGTGTGTAGACCCTACGGGTTCGGGAGACATGCAGACATGACCAAGACGACTCTCCGGTCAATAACCAACAGCGGGATCTGGATACCCATGTTGGCTCCCACATACTCCACGATGATCTCATCGGATGAACTACGATGTCGAGGATTCAAGCAACCCCGTATACAATTCCCTTTGTCAATCGGTATGTTACTTGCCCGAGATTCGATCGTCGGTATCCTAATACCTCGTTCAATCTCGTTGCCGGCAAGTCACTTTACTCGTACCGTAATGCATGATCCAGTGACCAGACACTTGGTCACTTTGAGCTCATTATGATGATGCATTACCGAGTGGGCCCAGTGATACCTCTCCGTCTCACGGAGTGACAAATCCCAGTCTTGATCCGTGTCAACCCAACAGACACTTTCAGAGATACCTGTAGTGCACCTTTATAGTCACCCGGTTACGTTGTGACGTTTGGTACACCCAAAGCACTCCTACGGTATCCGGGAGTTACACGATCTCATGGTCAAAGGAAAAGATACTTGACATTGGAAAACTCTAGCAAACGAACTATACGATCTTGTGCTATGTTTAGGATTGGGTCTTGTCCATCACATCATTCTCCTGATGATGTGATCCCGTTATCAATGACATCCAATGTCCATAGTCAGGAAACCATGACTATCTGTTGATCAACGAGCTAGTCAACTAGAGGCTTACTAGGGACATGTTGGTGTCTATTATTCACACGTGTATTACGATTTCCGGATAATACAGTTATAGCATGAATAAAGACAATTATCATGAACAAAGAAATATAATAATAATACTTTTATTATTGCCTCTAGGGCATATTTCCAACACAATATTCACTATGAATGGAGCAATTTCATCAAACTTTTCATAATCTTCTGACTTGTCTGTCTTGTCATCCACTCCCACGATGTTTCTCTTCTCAGAAAGAACTATGTGCCCCTTTGGCTCATCGTACGATGCATTCGCTTTCTTATCTTTTCTTTTTATTGGCTTGGTAGACATGTCCTTCACATAGAAAACATGTGCCACATCATTGGCTAGGACGAATGGTTCGTTTGCATACGCAAGATTGTTGAGATCCACTGTTGTCATTCCGTACTGCGGGTCTTCCGTTACCCCGCCTCGTGTCATATTGACCCATTTGCACCGAAACAAAGGGACCTTCAAACCACAGTCCATAGTCAATTTTCCATATGTCCTGTATATAACCATAATATGTTTCCTTTCCCGTCTTGGTTTCTGCATCAAAGCGGACACCACTGTTTTGGTTGGTGCTCTTCTTATCTTGGGTGATCGTGTAAAATGTATTACCATTTATCTCGTACCCTTTGAAAGTCATTATATTCGAAGATGGTAACTGAGACAGCAAGTACAGGTCATCTTCAATAGAGGTGTCATGCATGGTACATGTCTGCAACCAGCTGGCGAAACTCCTGGTTTGTTCACGTGTAATCCAGTCATCAGACCGCTCCGGGTGTTTGGAGCGTAGCAAATTCTTGTCTTCATCCATATACGGAGCCACCAAGGCAGAATTCTGTAGAACTGTGTAGTGTGCTTCAGTGAGAGAATGTCCGTCCATACATATTATTTGTTCCCCCCCCCTAGCATGCCTTTTCCATCCATTCTGCCCTTATGCCGCGATTCAGGAACACCAATCGGCTTAAGGTCAGAAATAAAGTCAATACAAAACTCAATGACCTCCTCATTTTGACGGTCCTTGGAGATGCTTCCTTCTGGCCTAGCACGGTTATGAACATATTTCTTTAAGACTCTCATGAACCTCTCAAAGGGGAACATATTGTGTAGAAATACAGGACCCAAAATGTTAATCTCTTCGCATAGGTGAACTTGGACGTGCGTCATGATGTTGAAGAAGGATGGTGGGAACACCAACTCGAAACTGATAAGACATTGCACCAAATCATTCTCTAACCTTGGTATGATTTCTGGATCGATTACCTTCTGAGAGATTGCATTGAGAAATGCACATAGCTTCACAATGGCTAAAATAATCAACTTGTGACATACAATAAGTCAATGATAAATAGGTTTATGTATAAATACATTTGTAATGCATAATAATTTATCAGTTTAATCATATAAAGAGTAAAATTTGACCACTTATTTGGCTTTTATGTTGGATAATTGGAATATTGGGCCTAGAATTTTAAAAATTACCTCACATAATCTTATTCGGATACGGATATATCCACTTCCATATCTATATTTGTGTCAAAATCTCCTACCATATTTTATTTTTTATTTGTTTAATAAATTCGGATACGGATAATTTTCATTTTCATTTTGGTTCGGATGCGGATGTTTCGAATACAAATAGGCATTTTCTCGAATACGAATATCGGATATTTCGGATTATCCGCTACCACTTTCCACCCCTACACAATTGTAACACGCCCACTACCACCTCCTCCTCCCCTTCGTTTATATCACGCGCGCGTGATAAAACTAGGCTATAGTTAATTAGGTGATGGTGATGGTGGTGGGAAGAAGTTAGTGTTAACCGATCCCCAAGTGGGGAGATTTCATCACCCTTGGAAAGGAGAAGCAAGAAAGTAAATAATACTCCCTCCATTCCAAAATATAGTGCGCCCGCGCTTTTCGAGGTCCAACTTTGACCATAAGTTTAACCAACGAGACCAACTGCGGCGGGAGAAAAAATTATATAATTGAAAACTTCATTCGAATACGAGTTCACTAATATAATTTTTGCTCCCACCGCAATTGGTCTTGGCAGTTAAATTTACGGTGAAAGTTGAAGCATGTGGATAAAGGAAGCACTACATTGTGGAATGAAGAGAGTATACGTGGTGAAAACTGGGAGCATGATACATGATCTGATGGCGTTCCTTCGGGCAAAGGATAAGCGTTCGTTGGACTTGAGTGTATTGGAGACGCTCTGGCCACTGGGGTTAGGTTATGTGATGCCAATGTCAATCACATGTTGGAATGCTGCACAACCCACATGAACCCTGCCTGGTGCTCCGGCGCACCGCGCAAATAGTTGTTCAAGTTGCGCACTAGTCCCGGCCAAAAGGTCTCTCAGATTTTGTTCGTGGACGTTAACGTACTCATCCACCTGATCGACGTAACAGTTATGTGTAGCCAGCGAGCCGTAGTCGACAAGATCAGCATGCCGCCACTTGTCAACTCTTCACCGGGCTGACGAAGTATTTTCTTAGAAAAGAAGGATGAACCCCGGCCTCTGCATCTGGGAGATGCATGCGGTTATTTTATTGATTATTCTCGAGGATCTTACAAAGTAGAACAACAATATGCCTGAATCCACCATCTTGACAATATCTGTCGCTACTTCTATCCAAATGATGAAGGGATGCAAGCTGGGCCTCATACCCAGACCTCTCACCTAAACCTAACATCTAAAATCGAAGGCCCCGACCGAGCCATCTGCCGGATCCGGGGCTCAAAACGGTCCGACGCATTCACATGTGTCGTCGCCGCCATCTTTCACTGGTCCATCTTCAAAGCAAATAGATGTGACAACCTTGACAGGTTTTTCGCCATCGACGCCCAGTGGCGGAGCCAGGATTTCCCGAACGCCCGCAACCCCGCGCTCTCCGTGCGCTCACCGCAACCGCCGCCCTCACTCCCCTGCTTGGCCGCGCGCACTCGCGCGCGCCCTCGCCGCGGCCCCCTGTACCGCCCCAGTCATCGTCCCCCCCCCCCCCCCGGTCACCGCGGCTAACGCCCGCCTCCCCTCTTCCCTGCCCGTGGTGACTGACCAAGGCCGGTCGCCGTTCGGTCCGGCCGCACCTCTCCACGGCCCCGGCGCCCTCCTCCGGTGGCCGCCGCTTCACCACGGCACCGCTCCGCCCGTGGCCTCGCCGTGGCCATGGCCACCCGCGCCTGGCGCCTCCACTGGCCTGTGCAGGCGCCCAATCGGGCTACGGGTTGCGCCTGCACCCCCCTGCACACGACGCCCGTTAGACCGAACCGATAAGGCCTTTGGCCCACTGATAAAGGGGCCCCAGCCCTAGGACAAAAATAAATAAATAAATAAAAATAAATAATAAAATTAATAACAATAATAATAAATATTAATTAATTAACCAGATTAATTAACTTAATTAATTGAGTTTAATTAATCTAATCAATTAACTAAACTAATTAACCTCCTTAGTTAGTCTTAGACAATGACAGTAGGACCCACATGTCAGTTTGACTAAGTCAACTGACTAGTTGACTGCTGACATCACCCTGACATCATGCTGACGTCATAATTGCAATTTCTAATTAAATTAATTCTGTTAATTCTAAAAATAAATTAAATCTTTAAAAATTAATATAAATTAAACTGTAGCTCGGATGAAAAAACTTTGTACATGGAAGTTGCTCAGAACGACGAGACGAATTCGGATATGCAACCCGTTCGTCCACCACACATCTCTAATATACCAAACACGCAACTTTTTCCCTCTGATTCATCTGTCCGAAAACGCGAAACACCGGGGATATTTTCCCGGATGTTTTCCCCTTCGTCGGTATCACCTACTACCGCGATTGGGCACACCTAGCATCGATACTTGTCATGTCATGCATCGTCATGCATCTGTTTGCATTGTATTCATTGTTTCTTCCCCCTCTTCTTCCGCTAGACACCGAGACCGATGCTGCTGCTGCCCAGTTCGACTACGGAGTTGACGACCCCTCCTTCTTGCCAGAGCAACCAGGCAAGCCCCCCCCTTGATCACCAGATATCGCCTATTCTACTCTATACTTCTTGCATTAGAGTAGTGTAGCATGTTACTGCTTTCTGTTATACCTATTCTGATGCATAGCCTGGCCTTGTTACTACTGTTGTTACCTTTACCTGTAATCCTATATGCTTAGTATAGGATGCTAGTATATTCATCTGTGGCCCTACATTCTTGTCCGTCTACCGTGCTATACTATCGGGCCGTGATCACTCGGGAGGTGATCACGGGTATATACTATATACTTTATACATGATACATGTGGAGACTAAAGTCGAGTCGGCTGGTGGAGCACCCGCGAGTGGATCTTTGTGGCGGAGCGACAGGGCAGGTTGAGACCGCCTAGGAGAGAGGTGGGCCTGGCCCTGTTCGGCGTTCGTGGATATTTAAAACGCTTAACGAGATCTTGGTATTTGATCTGAGTTGGCTACGAGCCTATACGCACTAACCATCTACGTGGGAGTAGTTATGGGTATCCCGACGTCGTGGTATCAGCCGAAGCACTTCAGACGTCAGCGACGGAGCGGCGCGCCCCGGATTGGACTGGAACGCCTGCTAGGTTAGGTCTACTTCTGGCCGCCCTCGCAACGTGCAGGTGTGCTATGGGCGATGGGCCCAGACCCCTGTGCGCTTAGGTTTAGACCGGCATGCTGGCCTCTCTGTTTTGCCTAGGTGGGGCTGCGACGTGTTGATCTTCCAAGGCCGGGCATGACCCAGGAAAGTGTGTCCGGCCAAATGGGATCAAGCGTGTTGGGTAAGTTGGTGCACCCCTGCAGGGAAGTTAATCTATTCGAATAGCCGTGATCTTCGGTAACAGGACGACTTGGAGTTGTACCTTGACCTTATGACAACTAGAACCGGATACTTAATAAAACACACCCTTCCAAGTTCCACAGACAACCCGGTGATCGCTTTTCCACAGGGCGACGAGGAGAGGATCGCCGGGTAGGATTATGCTATGCGATGCTACTGGAGATGCTACTTGGAGATGCTACTTGGAGGACTTCAATCTACTCTCTTCTATATGCTGCAAGACGGAGGCTGCCAGAAGCGTAGTCTTCGACAGGATTAGCTATCCCCCTCTTATTCTGGCATTCTGCAGTTCAGTCCACTGATATGGCCCTTTACACATATACCCATGCATATGTAGTGTAGCTCCTTGCTTGCGAGTACTTTGGATGAGTACTCACGGTTGCTTTCTCCCCCCTTTTTCCCCTTTCCTTTCTTCCTGGTTGTCGCAACCAGACGTTGGAGCCCAGGATCCAGACGCCACCTTCGATGACGACTACTACTCTGGAGGTGCCTACTACTACGTGCAGCCCGCTGACGACGACCAAGAGTAGTTAGGAGGATCCCAGGCAGGAGGCCTACGCTTCTTTCGATCTGTATCCCAGTTTGTGCTAGCCTTCTTAAGGCAAACTTGTTTAACTTATGTCTGTACTCAGATATTGTTGCTTCCACTGACTCGTCTATGATCGAGCACTTGTATTCGAGCCCTCGAGGCCCCTGGCTTGTATTATGATGCTTGTATGACTTATTTATGTTTTAGAGTTGTGTTGTGATATCTTCCCGTGAGTCCCTGATCTTGATCGTACACATTTGCGTGCATGATTAGTGTACGATTGAATCGGGGACGTCACAAGTTGGTATCAGAGCCGACTGCCTGTAGGAATCCTCCTTCCACACTCCTTGGCCGAAGTTAAATGAATTTGCTAACTCTAAGATTAGGATCTCGTGATCGCATCCACCCGAAGATCGCCTTATTGCAGAGGATCGCCTGCTACATGAGAAGATTCCGAAAATACTCTCTGATGTTCTCTCGAGACTTGTGCCCATCACTTTGGCTATTCCTGACCACCGATAAATCCGTATGGATAACTACTTACACTTGACATTCTTACGATCATCCCCCATTGATCTTGTTATTACAAGATACCCCGAAGTTTTCTCTATTGTTCCGAGAATACTTTGTGCCTACTGCCTAGCAGTTCTTTGCCACATGAATACCCCTTCGAATAAATCCTCGCACTTGTCGAGTATCCGCTCATCCCCAGTTGTTCAGGTGTTTCACAAAAGTCTTCGAAATAATATTCGATCTTCCGAAAATCCTTTGGGGCCTTTGGCTCTTGAAATTCTTGCTTGCTTGCATTATGGATAATCCCATAAGTCTCGTAGTCATATTGACATTCCTTGTCATTACCATTTTGAGTCTGTTGACTCAATATGTTTGCGAATACACGCAATCATCATTGATCCTTATAAATTACTTTTCCGGCTGAGCTGCCATTCTTTTTACTGGAATTGGTTCTTGACCAATCCAATTGTCTTTGATTGTACCCTACGGCTATTCAACTTATCCACCCCAAATCAGAGCATTGCTTCTGAACCCTTGATTTGGAAATCATAATTCCTTTGCATTTGACAATTGAGTTAGTCAGTTGTTTCTATAATCTGCTTCCTCTAGTTGAGTACCGATGCTCACGTCAGATCCCTTGTGGACCACCAGATCCTTTGTTGGATTTTATCTGACAACGCCCTTCATATTCAATAAACTTGTGAGCCTTTTCTCGGATACATAATGCCTTTGGTAAATTGTATCGTCTGCTTTCTCAACCATGCTCTGCCTTCGAGCTTGAGTTAATTACTTCTAAAAGATTCTGGTATAGGATTCTAAGATGCCCCGATGGGTTGAACCTATGCCTTCCTTAATATGTGTGAACTCGAAAGTTTTCACGAGTCGTACTCTTCTGGTATTTTGCCAGATAAAATTTCAATGCTATAACTTCATCGAAAGTGAGAAGTGAATGAAAGGGTATGCATTGGAGAAGTGGGAGTCGACCTTGAACTTTGTGTTCATGCCCATGGACACGATGTATATCCTATCATGGAAGCTTCTTGTAACAATAACTATTTCCTTGATAACTAACATATGGTATCTGTGAATTGATCCCTTGCAACCGTGGTTCCGACCATGATTGTTCTTCTTTGATCTCATTTCTCGGACAAGTTAAAACAATTGTCTCCTATGGATCAATACACCAGTCCAACCTTTACTTTGATCTTGTGTCGAGTATTACCCCCCTGGTATCTCGAGATTATCATGGAACTGCATAACTCCTTATGAGTTCTTCATCAAGTGCTACCTTCCCACTAATTCCAATTTTTCACAGGCTCTGAGTTAATAAACACTCAAAGACACCGATAACGGAACCGAGTCCGCACTACGGTTCAACAACTCTTCAGTAAGCTTCTATAAGTACGAGTTTGTACCCGATCACGCCATTCCTAGCCTGTTTGGCTATATCATTGTCGTGATGATTTTAACTGTGCTACCCGGTCCTTCTTCTCGGAGCACAATTTTCGACGATGAACTAACCTTACGTCGATCCTCATCGTCATACCATTTCGCCTTGAACAACAAGCTTGGTTTCGAGTTGTGTCGTACCCTTGGTTCCAATAACCTTTCACTTCATCATTACTTTGACTTGATGTCGTCGCCGATCGATTACATCTTCATGAACTCTCGCGACAAAGGTGTCGTGATCATCAACATTCTGAGCTCATCCAGGATATCAATTGAATTCATGATGAGAAATACCATCCTTGCCCTCGATGAATTGTATTATCATCGACCACTTTATTGCCTTCCCACCAACACAAGCTTGTTCATGCTTGGTGTTATACCTTTAGTTCCTTGCTATCCAGCAATTGTTCTTCTTAACCTTGGAATATTGCCATCTTTTATGTCAAGGAGGTCGTGGGAATTTCACCACCTCTTAAGAATTCTTGGTATGGTGATACTTCCCACCATCACCATTCTTTCTTGGGTCCTCGTGTTGATTCCAACCGGGGTACCCACAAGTGAACGGTGTTGTTTGGATTCTGCACTTCTAGCAACCCAATTGCTTTGGAGTTAATGATCGATAATTCGTTCTTAGCCTATCAGTTGCTGAACCACCATTCTAACGCTGATCATGCTACTATAAGCCCATATTTCGGGTGCACTTTTCAACCAATTTTTAATTGTGTATGTTTTTCTCGAGCTTACATCATTATATCATTTGATCCGACAAATGTTATCTCCTTGTTCACATAACTGTGGAAATCCACATTTTTGGATACCTCGTTGAATTATCACTGAGTCCATCAGCCACCCCCTCATCCTCTCCTTGGCTTAATGATGAATCCCTTCGTGTATCCAGAGTCTGATCTTTGCTTGAAGACCATGCCAATGCTATCTCTAAGCATGTCTGTGGTACTCCAATTTTCAACAAAAACATTTGAAGCCCAATGCTAAATGTTTTCTTGCTCAATTATCCAAACACCGCTGTATGGGTAATGTCATGCAATTTCTCTCCCCTGCCTAAAGAATTTTCTACATTATATCCTTTCATGGATATCATGCTCTGATTGTTCTTGGGAAGGATATACCCCTGAAATATGTGTTTAAACACATTTTCTTTCCAATGTTCTGATTAAATCTGATGGACACTTTTCCCTTTCCATTGGTTTTCTTAACCCTTCTTGTGATCTATATTATATAAGCAGTAGTAATCTTCTGCTTATGTAGCACACCTTGGTGTACAACCGTGTCAGTAAGACCCTGTTTCTACTGTGGATGACATTCCGGTAGCCACCGATGGACGGGAACCTTGCCTATTGGTCTGCCTCGTTCAACGAGCAGGAAAATGGTTCTCTTCGTCCCTCGCCCTTGGTATCGACGTTGTTGCCGACTTAATCGACAGGCTACCCCCTGACATGCCTTGCTTGCATGATCACGCAAGACGTCTCCGCCCTTCCTACTTTTAACCACATGGTGGGCCCATAACCCACAGTTCCATAGGATCGAAACCTGACTCTCCTGTACACCCTGTTCTCAAACTTATTCCCCACGCTTGACTTCGTATGTAATTCACGGGCCACCTGCCTAGTGATCTATT
Organism: Triticum aestivum; assembly: GCF_018294505.1. Taxonomy (NCBI): domain Eukaryota; kingdom Viridiplantae; phylum Streptophyta; class Magnoliopsida; order Poales; family Poaceae; genus Triticum; species Triticum aestivum. The sequence goes on from NC_057797.1 coordinate 83,221,834, forward strand.
CTGGTATCAGGCGCAATACTTATTCCCATTGCTCTGAACCCCTTCACATTTCGTATCAGGCAACAAATGATTGCATATCCACTTGAAACTTCTTATTGCACCTTCGTACCTTGCTCTCGATATTTTCTTCAGTTTCAATTCGAGAGTTACTTTCTACCACCTTCCCCGATGTTATCGACCAGGTAGTCAACCTTGTAGAGGTCCGCTCTCTCGGAATAACCACCCTTTATTCTTTCGTAAGAACGATGGAGATCTCGAAGAAAGGAAGCCGACTTCATCATGATGACTGAAGCATAGGGATGAAGACATCAATGTTATGGATCGACCTCTTCGAGAAGAGCAACAACGATCAAGAAGAATCACTAGGATTTCGTAACCTATTCTTCCCCCTTACACACCTCTTAAATCTCGGGACGAGATTTCTTGTAGTGGAGGAGAATTGTGACGCCCGGATAATCAAGCTACACTAACCTCTGCTAATGATGCCATGTCACCACTCTTACAGTCGTAAATCTCACGATGATTCAATCCCATTCGAATTCAAAATTCAAAATCAGGTCAAACGGTAAAGTTTTCAAACATTAAAATTTAAATGTTCTAGGGGTGGCAAATAATGCTTAGGTAATTATGGTGGAGGATCACATTTTTATAAAATAATTAAAAGCACTAAACTAAATAAAACAGTGGCTTAAACAAATAATTAAATGCATTTTATAAATATTAAAACATTAAACTATTTTATTAGGTATGAGAAATTCATGTGGCAATAGAGTATTTATAAATACTAATTTAGGGGCTAGTGGTATATTTTATAAAACTAAAAGTAAAGTAAAACTAATATGAAAACAGAAACTATAAATAAAATAGGAAAGAAAAAAAGCAAAGCAAAAGCAAAAAGAAAGAAGGAGACCCCCTGATGTGCCGTGGCCCAGCTGGCCATCGGGCCCCCAGGCCGGCCCAGTCGCCCCCCCTGTATAACCCCCTCCCCACCGAACCCTAGACACCGACACACCCTCTCCCCCTCCCGATCCAATCTGGATCAAGGGGAAAACCCCCCCACTCCACCTCGCTCTCTACCCCATCTCCCTCGATCTCTCGATGCCGAAGCCCTTTCGCCGGCGCCACTCGACTTCCGACCCCGTCGCCCTTCTCCCGAGCCGACCGCGACGCCCATCGCCCCCGACGCCGCTGGACCCCGCCGTCGTCGGAGCTGCCCTGCCGTCCTCCTCTTCGACTCCTCCGCGCCGGACCTCCCCCTCTACGTTCTCGTCGTCCCCGTCCTCCTCCCCAAAGGCTCCACCGAGCCTCGCCGACCCTCGTCTCTGCAACGCTGGTGAGGCCACGGCCTCCTCTTCCTCTTTGCGCCCGTTCTGCACGTCTCCCCGTCGCCACTCGCACCGGCCTCCCCTGCTCGACGCGCCACCGCGCGCGCCCGGCGCTCGTCGCCGCGGCCACCGCGCGCGTGCGCCCCGTGCACGCCTCGCCATCCCACTCGTCGCGCCCGAACGCCCGCAACCCCTCGCTCTTCGTGCGCTCACCGCAACCGTCGCCCTCACTCCCCTGCTTGGCCGCGCGCACTCGCGCGCGCGCCCTCGCCGCGGCCCCCTGTACCGCCCCAGTCATCGCCCCCCCCCCCCCCGGTCACCGCGGCTAACGCCCGCCTCCCCTCTTCCCTGCCCGTGGTGACTGACCAAGGCCGGTCGCCGTTCGGTCCGGCCGCACCTCTCCACGGCCCCGGCGCCCTCCTCCGGTGGCCGCCGCTTCACCACGGCACCGCTCCGCCCGTGGCCTCGCCGTGGCCATGGCCACCCGCGCCTGGCGCCTCCACTGGCCTGTGCAGGCGCCCAATCGGGCTACGGGTTGTGCCCGCACCCCCCTGCACACGACGCCCGTTAGACCGAACCGATAAGGCCTTTGGCCCACTGATAAAGGGGCCCCAGCCCTAGGACAAAAATAAATAAATAAAAACAAATAAAAAATAAAATTAATAACAATAATAATAAATATTAATTAATTAACCAAATTAATTAACCAAATTAATTAACTTAATTAATTGAGTTTAATTAATCTAATCAATTAACCAAACTAATTAACCTGCTTAGTTAGTCTTAGACAATGACAGTAGGACCCACATGTCAGTTTGACTAAGTCAACTGACTAGTTGACTGCTGACATCACCCTGACATCATGCTGACGTCATAATTGCAATTTCTAATTAAATTAATTCTGTTAATTCTAAAAATAAATTAAATCTTTAAAAATTAATATAAATTAAACTGTAGCTCGGATGAAAAAACTTTGTACATGGAAGTTGCTCAGGACGACGAGACGAATTCGGATACGCAGCCCGTTCGTCCACCACACATCTCTAACATACCAAACACGCAACTTTTTCCCTCTGATTCATCTGTCCGAAAACGCGAAACACCGGGGATATTTTCCCCTTCGTCGGTATCACCTACTACCGCGATTGGGCACACCTAGCATCGATACTTGTCATGTCATGCATCGTCATGCATCTGTTTGCATTGTATTCATTGTTTCTTCCCCCTCTTCTTCCGCTAGACACCGAGACCGACGCTGCTGCTGCCCAGTTCGACTACGAAGTTGACGACCCCTCCTTCTTGCCAGAGCAACCAGGCAAGCCCCCCCCCCTTGATCACCAGATATCGCCTATTCTACTCTATACTTCTTGCATTAGAGTAGTGTAGCATGTTACTGCTTTCTGTTATACCTATTCTGATGCATAGCCTGGCCTTGTTACTACTGTTGTTACCTTTACCTGTAATCCTATATGCTTAGTATAGGATGCTAGTATATTCATCTGTGGCCCTACATTCTTGTCCGTCTACCGTGCTATACTATCGGGCCGTGATCACTCGGGAGGTGATCACGGGTATATACTATATACTTTATACATGATACATGTGGAGACTAAAGTCGAGTCGACTGGTGGAGCACCCGCGAGTGGATCTTTGTGGCGGAGCGACAGGGCAGGTTGAGACCGCCTAGGAGAGAGGTGGGCCTGGCCCTGTTCGGCGTTCGCGGATATTTAAAACGCTTAACGAGATCTTGGTATTTGATCTGAGTTGGCTACGAGCCTATACGCACTAACCATCTACGTGGGAGTAGTTATGGGTATCCCGACGTCGTGGTATCAGCCGAAGCACTTCAGACGTCAGCGACGGAGCGGCGCGCGCCGGATTGGACTGGAACGCCTGCTAGGTTAGGTCTACTTCTGGCCGCCCTCGCAACGTGCAGGTGTGCTATGGGCGATGGGCCCAGACCCCTGTGCGCTTAGGTTTAGACCGGCGTGCTGGCCTCTCTGTTTTGCCTAGGTGGGGCTGCGACGTGTTGATCTTCCAAGGTCGGGCATGACCCAGGAAAGTGTGTCCGGCCAAATGGGATCAAGCGTGTTGGGTAAGTTGGTGCACCCCTGCAGGGAAGTTAATCTATTCGAATAGCCGTGATCTTCGGTAACAGGACGACTTGGAGTTGTACCTTGACCTTATGACAACTAGAACCGGATACTTAATAAAACACACCCTTCCAAGTTCCACAGACAACCCGGTGATCGCTTTTCCACAGGGCGACGAGGAGAGGATCGCCGGGTAGGATTATGCTATGCGATGCTACTGGAGATGCTACTTGGAGATGCTACTTGGAGGACTTCAATCTACTCTCTTCTATATGCTGCAAGACGGAGGCTGCCAGAAGCGTAGTCTTCGACAGGATTAGCTATCCCCCTCTTATTCTGGCATTCTGCAGTTCAGTCCACTGATATGGCCCTTTACACATATACCCATGCATATGTAGTGTAGCTCCTTGCTTGCGAGTACTTTGGATGAGTACTCACGGTTGCTTTCTTCCCCCTTTTTTCCCCTTTCCTTTCTTCCTGGTTGTCGCAACCAGACGTTGGAGCCCAGGATCCAGACGCCACCTTCGATGACGACTACTACTCTGGAGGTGCCTACTACTACGTGCAGCCCGCTGACGACGACCAAGAGTAGTTAGGAGGATCCCAGGCAGGAGGCCTACGCTTCTTTCGATCTGTATCCCAGTTTGTGCTAGCCTTCTTAAGGAAAACTTGTTTAACTTATGTCTGTACTCAGATATTGTTGCTTCCACTGACTCGTCTATGATCGAGCACTTGTATTCGAGCCCTCGAGGCCCCTGGCTTGTATTATGATGCTTGTATGACTTATTTATGTTTTAGAGTTGTGTTGTGATATCTTCCCGTGAGTCCCTGATCTTGATCGTACACATTTGCGTGCATGATTAGTGTATGATTGAATCGGGGGCGTCACAGTGGCCCCCTCCAGGAAAGGCAAGCCTCGTGCCCCGCGCAAGACCGCCGCGGCGACCAAGCCGAAGAAGGCGCTAACGCCCGAACAACGGGCAAGGGAGTCGGCCTAGAGGAAGGACCGGAGGCACGCCGCGGACGCGAGGGATGAGGCCGCTGCGCAGGCCGCCACCGCCGCCGTGCAGCAGGAGTTCACCAACGCCCGCGTCGCCGCGGCAACGAGGGATGCGCTCTACATGCTTGGGGTAAACCCTAGCCAGCACAACCTCGTCCAAGCCGCCATCGCCGCGGCCAGCACCGGCTCGTCGGCGTTTCCTCGGATGGTGATGCCCGACTCACCCCGCGCATCGGTTTGCAACCCGGTCCCCGGCTTCCACGTCTACCCGTAGGCCTCCCTCCTCTCCGTGGAGTGCTCACCCGACATGAGCGTGGTCGCGCCTTCCACACCCGCGCCCACGCCCATCGACCTCAACGCCACCCCGGTGGTCGGTGGCTCGTCGTCTGGCGGCACGAGGAAACGTGCGCGACAGACGCCGGCCGGCGGTCTCCCGGACGCCCGTAACCTGTTCGAGGAAATGCCGTCCGCCGTCCATGAGGACTACATGCAACACCTCATCTTCGAGGGTGGTGCGCCGGGCGCTGGCTATGATCCCAAGGAGACGCAAAGCCAGGACGGCCGCGGGGCGTTCACACCGGCCGCTGGCTATGATCCCGATCAGGCGGCCTTCATGCATGATCAGGTCGGCATCGACCTGGACGGCTTCTCCCTCGACCACGAGTTCCCAGACGACTATGGGCTAGAGGAAGAGGACGAGTGCGACATCGAAGTGGAGCCTTTGTTCGAGGATGAGCTCGCCAACCAAACCGCAGGTCCTAAGCCGAAGCGCAAGAGCAAGCGCACGAAGGCGTACACAACTGCCGAGGACAATCTTCTTTGCGAGTGTTGGCGAGACATTGGACAAGACCCAAAGACGGGCGCCGAGCAAAAGCATTCAACCTTTTGGACTCGTGTGCACCGCGAGTTTCATGAGCGCAAGAAGTTCCCACCCTATCAATTTGTGAGCACGCGCGGGTGGGTCTCCATTTCCAAGCGGTGGAGGGTGATCCAACAAGAGTGCAACAAGTTTTGCGCCCTTGAGAGCGTCAAGGCCCGCCCCGTGAGCGGCAACGGCGTGCAAGACATGGTATGATAGCAAGCAAGCCGCCCTCTTTTGTGCCATCAAGATCATCCTTTTACGTCTTCATTTTTCTATCACTTGCCCATATGCTTGCATGGAAATATTTTATAGGCATTTCAAGCTTTGGAGGCATTCAAAGTTCAACACAATGGCAAGTGCTTCAACCTCTCCCATTGCTATCGGGTCATCAAGAACGAAGAGAAGTTCAAGGCACAATATGCCGCGCTCAAGGCACGTAGGGGAAAGGGCGCCGTGGAGGATGTTGGGGAGGGCGAGCCGGCACGGCCGCGGGAGAAGACCAACTCCAAGAAGGAGTACAAGCGAGATGCGGCCACCAACGCCTTGATCGCAAGCGTGGACGGGATGATGAATAAGAAGGACTCAAGAGAGGAGAAGCGCCGGTGTTTCAAGGCGGAGTAAATGGATGCTTTCATGGAGATCCAAAGGAGGAGGCTTGATCTTGACGCCGAGAAGCAAGCCAAGATGTTCGAGCTCGAGGCAAAGAAGCAAGCCAAGATGCTAGAGATCGAGGCCGCCAACGCCAAGACAAAGGCGAAAGAAGTGGCTCTTGCAATCATGATGACCGGGGTGGAAATCATGAAGGTGGATCTCAACGCCTTGTCGCCAAGGAAGAGGCCGTGGTTCGAGAAGATGCAGGCCGACATGCTCAAGTTCGACGACGAGTGATCTATGACGTCAAGGGGCCATCTTTTTTGTATGCCGGCAGGTGTACCGGCATGACCACGGGAGTCGCGATGGCGTGGTCGAACTCAAGTTCCACCATTTTTTGTGTGTTGGCATGTGTGCCGGCCGGCTGGCAAGTGCGCCAGCATGAACTGTGGTGTTTTCTGAAGCCGGCATTCTATGCCGGCGCTGGCATGGTGCCGGCATAAGACATGGCCGCTGGCATGATCGGCCGCGTGCCTTTTTTATTTAAAAGTTAAACGCGGACATGAAATGGATAAGCGCGTTGCACACATTGCTGACTCAAATGCAAAACTGGACGGACGGCAGGCAGGTGACCGATCCAAACAGACAAAAAACAGATAAATACGCCGTCCGTTTGGGTCGCCCCTTTAGAATTGCTAATTATTCCAAACCCAGTCGCGTAAGAGACGCATGGAGAAGCTTGCAACCAACGTTGTGCACTTTGCGGCAGCAGGTGGTAGTAGCCTGGGCCTGGGAGGAGACGGTGCATCGGCGGCTGGCGTTGCTGTCCGGCGGTATGTGGCCTGGCCGGGAGGCAGAATGGTGGCACCGAAATTTTGTAGAAATAAAAAAATTATAGAAAGTGAGATGACATGCATCTCAATTCCTACAGAGGAAAAGATGTCATTTGATGCATAAGATAGGAATTTTTTCATTGAGTCTAGACTAATGTTTTTTTCTTTTAAAATGTGAAGGATTGATTCATATCCTACATAGGAATAGGAATCCATCACTACAAACCAAAGGACTTCAAAAAAAATTCTTTCTAAATCCTATCCTATAGAATTTCTATAAAATTCCTATAAACCAAACCAAAAGAGGCGTAACCGTGGCGTGGCGCCGGGCCAAAGGAAAAGGAGAGGGGAGGCAGGAGGGGGACAGGGGTGGAGCCCGCGGTGTTGGGCGTGGCGGCGGCAGGGGACGCTGCTAACAACGATCACCCGCGCGCCCATCATCCCGCCTCACCATCGCGTCCATTCGCCCGTGTACCCTGCCGGTGTCCATTCGTCCAACGATCACAGCGGCCGGGGCCCCGGCGAATTCAATACGCCCTGGCTGAACGAGAGCTGGTACGTGCTCCGGTGGGGGACGTCGATGGATCGCCGGCGTAGCGATGCGGGTGCAAATTTGGTTTGTACGTGTACATCCATACGTAGGACGACGTCGCTCGCAGCCGAACTCACCACGCACAGCTTTGAATTGCCTGTTTACAGATGGAAATATCTTAACTGCGCCGTCACGATGGCACACTCACCCATCATTCGTGCATCCAGGCTAGTTTTCGATTAGACAATTTGAGCCGAGAGTCCTACTACTCATTCTGACACGCCAAAGCTAGCTGATGCGGGAGCCTGTGGCAACACATGGTCTGTCTCGAAACTCGTCCTGGGAAAGCACTTCACTGTGATCGATCGTGTGCCGTTCTTGCTCGAGATTCATTCACGCTGGGTCATGACCAGATCTAGCAACTGCCAACAGCACGCAGCACGCTTTAGAGCCTCCCGCCATTGAAAGCTCTTCATGCTACTTCCAGTCCAGCGATAATGTGATATATGCTCCTCTACAGGCATTTCCAGCTGGCAATGCATAGCTAGGTAGTCGAACGATGTGGAATTATGACAGGCACGTACGCCTTCACTGTCATGATCACTGATCGATCGTGCTAGGATAATTAGCTGTTCACGTGCAAGCTCGTCATGGCTAATCGGCTATATCTACCTAGCTCTGGCTAACAACCATGCATGGTCCTGTCCCGGTGCCGACAGACACAAAGCTAAACTCTTGTAGAGCACAGTAGGCTGTCTACGCACGGTTGGACGCGCGCACGTACGTAAGCAGTGCATGCATGAGTACCTGCGATCGAGAAGACAATCTTCTGCCATAGTGCTCACGCATTACACATGTACATGTACTACTCAGCTGCTGTTTCCCGAAATAAGTACATCAAAGAAATCCACGAATTAATAAACATGCATATATGCCACGCCGGTCCTTGGATTCGCATGCTAAATCGAACACGAGCCGAATATATGGCAGGAACCTGCGAGCGTGTCCCTCCCTTTTCCCATTTGGCCATTTCCCACGTGGCGGCAGGGGTCGGTGAATGATCCTCCACCAAACCAGAGCCTCTCCCGCCCCATCACCGCCAAAAGGCAGTGGGCCAGCGAACCCGAACCACCACCACACCGAGCGCTGCCGCGCCGGTCGCGGCGGATCATTGGATCCGTCCCCCCCCCCCCCCCCCCCCTGTCGAACCTTCCCGATCTGCCGAGGTAGGCGGACCAGAGCACGCTCCCGGCCGAGCTTTGCTTCACGTACAGGATGTTACAGGGATGAGGGGTTTACAGGGCGTCATGGTGGTTTTTAATTGGTCGTTAGTAGAGGCATGGGCCCACCCCCGTTGCAATCAGGGGGGTGTATTTAGAAAGTTTGGAAGGAACATGTAGAAACCTGTAAAAGCTTGTACGTCTAGCATTTTTGCTCCCGGCCCGGCGACGCCGCTCCTCTCCGGGCACTGGCGCAAGGAAAACGAGTCGCGCACACGCACGCTCTCGGAGGTCCGCCGATCCGATCATCCACTACCTGGCGACGCACGGATGTACGTACGTGCCCCGCACGTCCGGTGCACGTGGCGCCTAGTTGCGCGTCGCGGCGCGTGCTGGCCGGGGCGGGGCGAGCAACTGAGCTAGAGTAAAGTTTGTTTTAAACCTTAAACTCGTAGAGCTGGTCAGAATCGGACCTTAATCTTTTAATCCCTAAAATCGATATCCTCACATCTCTAATCCTGATCAAAATCAACCCTACACCGATCCTAGACCTGTTTGTCGCACTGGAAAACTGCAATCCCGGGCGGGATTACAGGTTCACTGCAAGCCATATCCATCTTCCCCTCGGCTGTGGCGCCGAGCGATGCTGCAACAGCCAGCACTGCAATCCATGGCAAACTCCACGGCATGCTCCGACACCCGCCGAGATGCCGAAGCCGAGTCAGAGGCCGTGCTCTCGGGCCTACTCGCGCGTCCATTGAACGGCAGCTAGCTGAGTTCCGCCGGTACAGATCGATCAAGCTAGCCGGCGTGTAAGTCATCACGTACGTTAGCTAGCTCATGGAAAATCCATCCACATGTCCACCTGCTTCAAAGTCAGCTTCTACGTGAATACGCTAGAATACCCAAATCGTCTGAGTCAGCTTTGCACAATAGTGTTCGCCGCAGAGTACTCGGCGAGGACTGGGCGTCTTGAGGCTGTGCGTAATTGCCCATGGTGGCATGCGCTGACACGGTCATCGTCCTACGGCGGAACCAGCTCCGAGCTTTGTTCCTCACAATCAAGATGCAGTTCGCGCACGTGCATGTACAAGTGCACAAGGTCCCTCGTGAGCTCTCCCCTGGTGAGATGGAACCGCACCCTCATCTTGTCGTGCTCCGCCGGCATGCCGCTGCCAGGAGCATGCCAGACACGTCTCAAGGAAGAACCCGAGCACCTTGGTCACCAGGTTCATGGCGCGCCGCAGCACGTAGTCGCCAACTGATGTGATTACCGAGGACGTCAGGGTAAAAAAGGTGAGGCTGCCGATTTCACGGATTTAAACGTCAGGGTTCCGTTCGGACAAACTCTACAAGTTTAAGGTTTAAAATAGACTTTATCCATTGAGCTATATGCAACGACAACGATTTGGCACGCGCTGGTGGAGCGCACTGTTGCTACCCTTTCTACGTGTTTTTTTCCCTCTTTTCCTGGATACCGACGTTTTTCTCTTCTCTTCTCTTTCCTACCAGTATTTCCTATGGACATTTCTTCGTGCGTTTACGTACTTTGAGTGGGCCGGGTTCCGATTTTCCGAGTCATCATTGGTGCCGACACAAGGAGCTGATGTGATTTCACTGTAGACCGCGGCACATCGATGGTAGCGATCCACTACAGCCATGGCACGGAAATTTGGTAGTAATGGGGACGGTTTTTTTTTTTTGAAAGCAAATCTCTGCTTGATTACTTAACGGTTCCTGGGTAAATCACCCAGGATACAAATACCCACATGGGCAGGTACATCAGACGACCATTCCAGATGATGATCACACACACACATGGCCAATGCCGGCTAGCTCATGTGCTATAGAATTTGCACTCCGCCTACAAACAAAAATGGAGACCTCCGAAAACCACATTTTTAGTTGGTATTTCATGTCCTCGATCAGGGCTGCATACGGCGAGGAGTCCGCCTTACGAAAGTCGAGCGCCTCAACCAGGAGCTGGGAATCAGTCTCGAGTTCCACCCGCACCAGTCCTAGGTCAGACGCCAGGCTGATTGCATGGGCCATAGCTATTGCTTCAGCTGCAAACGCATCCCCAATGTTCGCCTCTCTGCCAGCCCGAGCGCAAATCAGGTTGCCCTCAACCGTTCTCACAGCAGCACCCCACCCTGCGTGATCTTGACCCGGTAAGAAGGAACCATCAACATTGATCTTGTACATAGTTTCCTTCGGTGGACACCATCTATCCGGCTGCTTCTTGTCCTGGACCTGGGTGAATATTTGTGAGTACTCGATGACATTGCTGCCGTTCTTCGTGCCACCACACTCGCCTCCAAAGGTAGTTCTCCCTCTCTCAGTTTGTTCCGGTTAGACCACCATAACCACCAGAAAGTAAGCACGTGCAAGCGCTTATTGACATCTAGGCCCCATAGGAAATCAAGCATTGCATGCACAAACGTGACCTTCTCGAGCTGCATCCTCTCCTTCTCCATGGCCAAGTCTCTCCACACACCCTTCACTATTTTGCACTTTATGAAGAGGTGAGCTCCATCCTCACCTGCCAACCCGCAGAATAAACATTTGGTACTCTCAATATGAATTCCTTTCCGGGCAACATTCACCCGAAGAGCAAGCGAATCATGCTTCAGTCTCCACGTGAACATTTGTATGTTCTTGGGGCAGGGTAGTCGCCAAATCCGTTTCCATGAATCGTCAGGTGTTCAATCAAGATTGCCCGGAATGCTGTCGCTTCCACCAACCCCTCCATCAGACCGGATTTTCTCAAGTTCCATGTGAAGCTTACACGCACTTTTGACCGAATGGATGCCCTTGGTGTCATACTGCCATGCCACAAAATCTGGGACTCCATCCCGAAGAGGAATTTGAAGTATGTGCTTCACATCGTCCGCCCAAAAAGTATCTCGCACAAGCTGTTCGTCCCAAGCCCCAGTGAGCGGATTAATGAGATCGCTGACCCACTCCAAGATACTAGGACCGCGCGGGGTGATGACACGTCTCGACCAGACTCGTGGAATCCAGGGATCCGACCAAATGCGGACCTGTGTGCCATCCCCAATCCGCCAGATGTAGCCCTCCCGGAATAAACTTAGCCTCTGTAACAGACTTCGCCAGGCATAGGATATGCCCTCCCTTGGGACCGCCTCAAAGATGTTTCCATTGGGAAAGTAGCGGGCCTGCAAAACCCTAGCACAGAGAGATTCCGGGTTTTGAATGAGTCTCCAAACTTGCCGGGACAACATAGCTAAGTTAAAACCATGCATGTCCCGGAACCCCAAACCTCCCAGTGCTTTAGGTTTGATAAGCTTCTTCCAGCTGATCCAATGAGTAGCATGCTCCTTATCATATTGGCTCCACCAATAGTTCCCAATCAGTGCACTCAGTTCCTCACAAAAAGATTTGGTCAAGTAGAAGCATGACATAGCAAATGTGGGGATAGCTTGCGCAACAGTTGTAACCAACGTTTCTTTCCCGGACTTAGCAATGAGCTTCTCCTTCCAGCCATACACCCTCCCAGCCAACGCCCCCTTCACGAAGGCAAAGGCTTTTCTTTCTGGATCTCCCAACATGAACATGGAGGCCAAGGTACTTTTCGTTCCAAGACTCACTTTGAATCTGCAGCGCATCCTTCACCTCAGTTTTAATAACTTCACTAGTATTTGGGCTAAACATGACAACAGATTTCTCCAAGTTGATACACTGCCCAGAACAACTTGTTGGAAATATGCCCTAGAGGCAATAATAAAAGCATTATTATTATATTTCTTTGTTCATGATAATTGTCTTTATTCATGCTATAACTGTATTATCCGGAAATCGTAATACACGTGTGAATAATAGACACCAACATGTCCCTAGTAAGCCTCTAGTTGACTAGCTCGTTGATCAACAGATAGTCATGGTTTCCTGACTATGGACATTGGATGTCATTGATAACGAGATCACATCATTAGGAGAATGATGTGATGGACAAGACCCAATCCTAAACATAGCATAAAGATCGTGTAGTTCGTTTGCTAGAGTTTTTCCAATGTCAAGTGTCCTTTCCTTAGACCATGAGATCGTGTAACTCCCGGATACCGTAAGAGTGCTTTGGGTGTACCAAACGTCACAATGTAACTGGGTGACTATAAAGGTGCACTACAGGTATCTCCGAAAGTGTCTGTTGGGTTGACACGGATCGAGACTGGGATTTGTCACTCCGTATGACGGAGAGGTATCACTGGGCCCACTCGGTAATGCATCATCATAATGAGCTCAAAGTGACCAAGTGTCTGGTCACGGGATCATGCATTACGGTACGAGTAAAGTGACTTGCCGGTAACGAGATTGAACGAGGTATTGGGATACCGACGATCGAATCTCGGGCAAGTAACAAACCGATTGACAAAGGGAATTGTATACGGGGTTGCTTGAATCCTCGACATCCTGGTTCATCCGATGAGATCATCGAGGAACATGTGGGAGCCAACATGGGTATCCAGATCCCGTTGTTGGTTATTGACCGGAGATTCGTCTCGGTCATGTCTACATGTCTCCCGAACCCGTAGGGTCTACACACTTAAGGTTCGGTGACGCTAGGGTTGTAGGGATATGTATATGCAGTAACCCGAATGTTGTTCGGAGTCCCGGATGAGACCCCGGACGTCACGAGGAGTTCCGGAATGGTATGGAGGTAAAGAATTATATATAGGAAGTGATGTTTCGGGCATCGGGACAAGTTTCGGGGTCACCAGTATTGTACCGGGACCACCGGAAGGGTCCCGGGGGTCCACCGGGTGGGGCCACCTGTCCCGGGGGGCCACATGGGCTGTAGGGGGTGTGCCTTGGCCTACATGGGCCAAGGGCACCAGCCCCAAGAGGCCCATGCGGCTAGGGTTTCAAGGGAGGAAGAGTCCTAGGAGGGGAAGGCACCTCCTAGGTGCCTTGGGGAGGAGGGATTCCTCCCCCTTGGCCGCACCCCCCTAGGAGATTAGATCTCCTAGGGCCGGCGCCCCCCCCCCCCTTGGCCCTCCTATATATAGTGGGGAGATGGAGGACTTCTTACCCCTTGCCTTTGGTGCCTCCCTCTCCCTCTCCAACACCTCCTCCTCCTCCATAGTGCTTGGCGAAGCCCTGCCGGAGTACTGCAGCTCCATCACCACCACGCCGTCGTGCTGCTGCTGGAGCCATCTTCCTCAACCTCTCCTTTCCCCTTGCTGGATCAAGAAGAAGGAGACGTTACGCTGACCGTATGTGTGTTGAATGCGGAGGTGCCGTCCGTTCGGCGCTAGGATCTCCGGTGATTTGGATCACGTCGAGTACGCCTTCCTCATCCCCGTTCTTTGAACGCTTCCGCGCGTGATCTACAAAGGTATGTAGATGCAATCCAATCACTCGTTGCTAGATGAACTCATAGATGGATCTTGGTGAAACCGTAGGAAAATTTTTATTTTCTGCAATGTTCCCCAACAGTGGTATCAGAGCCAGGTGTATGTGTAGTTCTTCTTGCGCGAGTAGAACACAATTTGTTGTGGGCGTTGATGTTGTCAACTTTCTTGCCGCTACTAGTCTTATCTTGCTTCAACGGTATTGTGGGATGAAGCGGCCCGGACCAACCTTACACGTACGCTTACGTGAGACCGGTTCCACCGACTAACATGCACAAGTTGCATAAAGGTGGCTGGCGGGTGTCTGTCTCTCCCACTTTAGTTGGAGAGGATTCGATGAAAAGGGTCCTTATGAAGGGTAAATAGAAGTTGACAAATCACGTTGTGGCTTTCACGTAGGTAAGAAAACGTTCTTGCTAGAACCCTACTTCAGCCACGTAAAACTTGCAACAACAATTAGAGGACGTCTAACTTTTTTTGCAGCAAGTGCTTTGTGATATGATATGGCCAAAGTTGTGATGAATGATGAATGATCTATATGTGGGAATTGACAAAGGGAATTGCATAGGGGGTTGCATGAATCCTCGACATCGTGGTTCATCTGATGAGATCATCATGGAGTATGTGGGAGCCAACATGAGTATCCAGATCCCGCTGTTGGTTATTGACCAGAGAACGATCTCGGTCATGTCTACATGTCTCCCGAACCCGTAGGGTCTACACACTTAAGGTTCAGTGACGCTAGGGTTGTAGGGATATGTATATGCAGTAACCCGAATGTTGTTCGGAGTCCCGGATGAGATCCCGGATGTCACGAGGAGTTCCGGAATGGTCTGGAGGTAAAGATTTATATATGGGAAGTCCTGTTTCGGGCATCGGGACAAGTTTCAGGGTTATCGGTATTGTATCGGGACCACCGGAAGGATCCCGGGGGTCCACCGGGTGGGGCTACCTGTCCCGGGGGGGCCACATGGGCTGTAGGGGGTGTGCCTTGGCCTACATGGGCCAAGGGCACCAGCCCCAAGAGGCCCATGCGCCTAGGGTTACAAGGGGAAAGAGTCCTAGGAGGGGAAGGCACCTCCTAGGTGCCTTGGGGGGAGGGAAACCTCCCCTTGGCCGCCGCCCCACCCTAGGAGATTGGATCTCCTGGGCCGGCGCCCCCCTTGGCCCTCCTATATATAGTGAGGGAAGGAGGGCTTTTCTCCCACGCCTTTGGTTGCCTCCTTCTCCCTCTCCAACACCTCCTCCTCCTCCATAGCGCTTGGCGAAGCTCTGCCGGAGTACTGCAGCTCCAACAACACCACGCCGTCGTGCTGCTGCTGGTGCCATCTCCCTCAACCTCTCCTTCCCCCTTGCTGGATCAAGAAGAAGGAGACGTGGCTGTTCCGTACGTGTGTTGAACGCGGAGGTACTGTCCGTTCGGTGCTAGGATCTTCGGTGATTCGAATCACGTCGAGTACGACTACCTCATCCCCGTTCTTTGAACGCTTCCGCTTGCGATCTACAAGGTACGTAGATGCATCTAATCACTCATTGCTAGATGAACTCCTAGATGGATCTTGGTGAAACCGTAGGAAATTTTTTGTTTTCTGCTACGTTCCCCAACAGTGGCATCATGAGCTAGGTCTATGCGTAGTTCTTCTTGCGCGAGTAGAACACAATTTGTTGTGGGCGTAGATGTTGTCAACTTTCTTGCCGCTACTAGTCTTATCTTGCTTCAACGGTATTGTGGGATGAAGTGGCCCGGACCAACCTTACACGTACGCTTACGTGAGACCGGTTCCACCGACTAACATGCACAAGTTGCATAAGGTGGCTGGCGGGTGTCTGTCTCTCCTACTTTAGTTGGAGGGGATTCGATGAAAAGGGTCCTTATGAAGGGTAAATGGAAGTTGACAAATCACGTTGTGGCTTTCACGTAGGTAAGAAAACGTTCTTCCTAGAACCCTACTTCAGCCACGTAAAATTTGCAACAACAATTAGAGGACGTCTAACTTATTTTTGCAGCAAGTGCTTTGTGATATGATATGGCCAAAGTTGTGATGAATGATGAATGATCTATATATGATGTATGATATGTTCATGCTATTGTAATGAGAATCACAACTTACATGTCGATGAGTATGCCGGTGACAAGATGATCATGGAGCCCCAAGATGGAGATCAAAGGAGCTGTGTGATATTGGCCATATCATGTCACTATTATTATTTGATTGCATATGATGTTTATCATGTTTTTCGTCTTGTTTGCTTAGAACGACGGTAGTAAATAAGATGATCCCTCACAACAATTTCAAGAAGTGTTCTCCCCTAACTGTGCACCGTTGCTAAAGTTCGTCGTTTCGAAGCACCACGTGATGATCGGGTGTGATAGATCCTTACGTTCACATACAACGGGTGTAAGACAGTTTTACACATGCAAAACAGTTAGGGTTAACTTGACGAGCCTAGCATGTTTATAGACATGGCCTCGGAACACAGAAGACCGAAAGGTCGAGCATGAGTCGTATAGAAGATACGATCAACATGAAGATGTTCACCGACGTTGACTAGTCCGTCTCACGTGATGATCGGACACGGCCTAGTTGACTCGGATCATGTTATACTTAGATGACTAGAAGAGGGATGTCTATCTAAGTGGGAGTTCATTATAATTTGATTAGATGAACTTAATTATCATGAACTTAGTCTAAAATATTTACAATATGTCTTGTAGATCAAATGGCCAATGTAGTCCTCAACTTCAACGCGTTCCTAGAGAAAACCAAGCTAAAAGACGATGGCAGCAACTACACGGACTAGGTCCGGAACCTGAGGATCATCCTCATAGCTGCCAAGAAAGATTATGTCCTACAAGCACCGCTAGGTGATGCACCTGTTCTCCCTGCAGAAAAAGACGTTATGAACGCTTGGCAGGCACGTACCGATGACTACTCCCTCATTCAGTGCGGCATGCTTTACAGCTTAGAGCCGGGGCTCCAAAAGCGTTTTGAGAGACATGGAGCATATGAGATGTTCGAAGAGCTGAAAATGGTTTTCCAAGCTCATGCCCGGGTCGAGAGATATGAAGTCTCCGACAAATTCTTCAGCTGTAAGATGGAGGAAAATAGTTCTGTCAGTGAGCACATACTCACTATGTCTGGGTTAGATAACCGCTTGACTCAGCTGGGAGTTAATCTCCCGGATGATGCGGTCATTGACAGAATCCTCCAGTCGCTTCCACCGAGCTACAAGAGCTTTGTGATGAACTTCAATATGCAGGGGATGGAGAAGACCATTCCTGAAGTATTTGCTATGCTGAAATCAGCAGAGGTAGAAGTCAAGAAGGAACATCAAGTGTTGATGGTCAATAAAACCACTAAGTTCAAGAAGGGCAAGGGTAAAAAGAACTTCAAGAAGGACGGCAAGGGAGTTGCCGCGCCCGACAAGCAAGCTGCCGGGAAGAAGCCAAAAAATGGACCCAAGCCCGAGACTGAGTGCTTTTATTGCAAGGAAAGTGGTCAGTGGAAGCGGAACTGTCCCAAATACTTAGCGGACAAGAAGGCCGGCAAAACGAAAGGTATATGTGATATACATGTAATTGATGTGTACCTTACCAGTACTCGTAGTAGCTCCTGGGTATTTGATATCGGTGCGGTTGCTCACATTTGTAACTCACAGCAGGAGCTGCGGAATAAACGGAGAATGGCGAAGGACGAGGTGACGATGCGCGTCGGGAATGGTTCCAAGGTCGATGTGATCGCCGTCGGCACGCTACCTCTACATTTACCTACGGGATTAGTTTTGAACCTCAATAATTGTTATTTAGTGCCAAGTTTGAGCATGAACATTCTATCAGGATCTCGTTTAATTCGAGATGGCTACTCATTTAAATCCGAGAATAATGGCTGTTCTATTTATATGAGAGATATGTTTTATGGTCATGCTCCGATGGTGAATGGTTTATTCTTTATGAATCTCGAGCGTAATGCTACACATATTCATAGTGGAAGTACCAAAAGATGTAAGATTGATAATGATAGTTCCACATACTTGTGGCACTGCCGCCTTGGTCACATAGGTGTCAAACGCATGAAGAAGCTCCATGCTGATGGACTTTTAGAGTCTCTTGATTATGAATCATTTGACACGTGCGAACCATGCCTCATGGGTAAAATGACCAAGACTCCGTTCTCAGGAACAATGGAGCGAGCAACCAACTTATTGGAAATCATACATACTGATGTGTGCGGTCCAATGAGTGTTGAGGCTCGCGGTGGCTATCGTTATGTTCTCACCCTCACTGATGACTTGAGTAGATATGGGTATGTCTACTTAATGAAACACAAGTCTGAAACCTTTGAAAAGTTCAAGAAATTTCAGAGTGAGGTTGAGAATCAACGTGATAGGAAAATCAAGTTCATATGATCAGATCGAGAAGGAGAATACTTGAGTCACGAGTTTGGCACACACTTAAGAAAATGTGGAATAGTTTCACAACTCACGCCGCCTGGAACACCTCAGCGTAATGGTGTGTCCGAACGTCGTAATCGCACTCTATTAGATATGGTGCGATCTATGATGTCTCTTACCGATTTACCGCTATCCTTTTGGGGGTATGCTTTAGAGACTGCCGCATTCACTTTAAATAGGGCTCCGTCGAAATCCGTAATCAAATTTGATTCAACTAAAGTATGAGAAACAGACATCCGCTAGCCACCTTTATGGAAAACAAGTTGCATGTCAGTCGATGGAACCGGTCCCACAATACCGCCGAATCAAAATAAGACATTGATGGTAAACAATATGTCCAACACCGCCCACAATTCATTTGTGTTCTACTCGTGCATATTATTTACGCATAGACCTGTCTCGGATGCCACTGTTGGGAACCGTTGCATGGAAATAAAAAAATGCAAACACAAGATCTATCAATGGAGATGCATAGCTACGAGAGGGGAGACTATGCCTATGTATGTTCGTAGACCGTTTAGCGAAAGCGTTTATCAACGCAGTTGATGTAGTTGAACACCTTCGCGATCCAATCGATCAAGTACCGAACGTACGGTACCTCCGCGTTCAGCTCAATGACGTCATCGGCTTCTTGATCCAGCAAAACGGGCAAAGTAGTAGATGAGTTTCGGCAGCACGACGGCGTAGTGACGGTGGTGGTTAACTTGTTCCCGAAGAGCTTCGCCGAGCACAACGAAAAAACTAGACCGAGGATGAAACTATGGAAAGCAACGCTGCAGATGACTAAAAGATTGTTGTAGATTGTATGGCGCCCCCTCCCTCATATATATATATATATATATATATATAGGTGAGGGGAGAGGAGGCAACCAGGGTGCGCCCCAAGGTGGCCGGTCGGCCCCTTGGGCGCCTGCCCTATGGCCTCCCTTCCTTGTTTGGCGCCTGGGAGAAGGCGGGAAGGGATGACGCCCCGCTTCCCTAGGGCCAACGGCCTGGAGACGCACCAGCCCCACGTGGCCCGTTTGACACATTAAACTCCCGGGGGCTTCGGGTGTAGTTTCTTTTCCCTTTTGATAAAGGAAGTGCCTAGGACTCATCTAGATAAGATATAATTTGGTTTCATTCACCTGAAAACAAAAACAGATAAAAATAATACTACAAAATACATCAGCACACACGCATCTTATAGTATCAATCCAATGGCTATAAAAATGAATGAGACATAACTAAAACTCAGCTAGATGAGTTCTAGCAAAGCCGTTTGATAAAAGGACAAACAAACAACTCAGACATAAAAAAGCAGTCAAAGGAAAGCCCAGAACGGGAGAAATTACCAGAACCCACTAACCAGGGAGGCAAAACGGGCCAAATCCGTTCTAGATGATGTCATTCGACTGAGACTCTGAGACCTTCGTAATAAAGGTCACGGGCCCCGGGAGCCCGTCGCCTTCCTCGCTGCCCCGGTTACTTCGGGCGAAAAACGAGACGGCGTAGGGGGTAATCACATTCACACAAGATGCCGCTGCCGCGGTTGGTGGCTCGATCGTGATGCAGTCGTCGGTCGGTCGAGCCACACCATGACTATGTCACGTAGGAACGCGCCGCCCCGATGCCAGGAGCTTCACCTGATCGGTCGGTTTTCGTCATGAATGCGCGATGTGGCAGCGGCACCGCGGAGCCAGGTCGACGCAGTCGGCAGCTTGACGAGCAGTTTGTTCTGCTCCTGCTTTGACGACGTTTCTCTCCTCGGATCGCTGTTGATCACCAGGGCAAGAGCCTGGCAGAGGGCCTGCCCGTGAGGCCTCACAGCTGAGGGAACACGTACTTGGTGCCTGCCACCCCATGACGCACGTACTCCGCCGTGCCCGTGCGCCACATGCAGCATGCTACGTGTCAGGCGACACGTGCACGTTCCAGGCGCATGCATGCAGGGGCACGCGACGACCCGATCCCGTGGCCGGTGCCGTGTTGACTTGGCGTCCACCCGTCCGGCCATTGCGACTGTAGTGCAAGCAAAGCGGCGACGCCATTCCAGCAAACGCACGCGCCGTGTCTCCGGTGTTTGTCTCCTCACGAGGGAGAAAGAGAGAGGGACCTAACTCACGTATGTTTCGCTGGTTATCTGGTGTCTGTTAATTGTCCTGCTACATTTTAGGAACCTAGGATTATTCCTCGTGCTTTACAGAGTTAGTGGCTATCTAAATCTAATTATGCTGTCACTGGCTGCCACATGCATGCGCCTTCGTTCTGCACAGAGACGGCCTGCTTCGTTCTGTACAGAGTAGTAACTAGCTGCCCCTGCACACGGCTCTAATTTGTAGGCTGCTCTTTTTGGTGGCATTGTGCGTGCATGTGTCACACACAGTGTCAGTACTCACTACACAGAGCTTTGCCGGAGAAAAGCTAAGCTTTCCCCCAGCTTCGATTCCAAGAGTGCAACTTGGCGAGATGATTTAGCACGGCAAAACTCGCTGCATGTGAAATTGTGAGTACACGCTTTCATGGCGATCCGCTACAAAACTAAGCACATATTACGCCGCATGCATGCACGTACGTACCGTTCAAAACGCTCACGCGCAAGAACAGGGCTGAGGCCGACGCGTGCTTAATTGGATCTGTGTGCAAGCCCGTGTCAGTGCACCGTGCGCGGTGAGAGAACATGATTTGCATGGCATGCTTCATTTTGCGCGTTTGCATGGCTAGAACCACAGACACGAGCGGAGCAACGGCGTAACTCCCCGTCGACAATGCATGGAGAGTACGTAATATGAGTAACGTAGCAGTGGTAGCTGACATCGATCTCCTAGTAGCTACAGTCCCTCCCTACAAGATCCACGGGACAAGCTTAATGGATGCCTTTAAGGAAGGAAGGAAGGGATCCAACTTGGCCACGTACAGATACGTCGTACGCATACGGCTACTGCATGCATGCATGTATACATGTGTCTATATGGGCATGCATGTGCGTGTGCATTACACGGCAGATACAACATTGGAGGGCTCATTTTTAGCAAGAGAACCAATAGTGCAAGATCTTACGAATACGTATGCGCTCCGGCTGCGAACGTAAGTCACTTATGACCATCATAGCCAGGAGAATCACGTAGTGGTACATACACAAGCGTGTGTGCTTTGTACCGGGGGCTGCAAGTGGGGCAAGAGTTAGCCGGGTCGACCACGCCATCTGCAGTGAACAACTGACCAAAACTCTCAAGCCATAGGCATTAAAGTGCTGCGGGTCGCAAAACAGTGGTAGCTTAAGTGCACGCACGCGCCGGCCTTCACCTTTCATCATTTACACGGCCGTGCAGCTGCCGGCCTCCGAGTTACCACCGCCACCTCCATACCACGATCGTCCTCCGCCCTTCCCCACAGCATATCACTGCTCGTTTTCCCCTTTGCAGCACCATCGCCATGCGCCGCAACACCACGGAGACCCCCATCCCCATCCCCCCGACAGCAGAGGAGGCATGGCGGCCATGCATCTCCAAAGCTCGATCTGCACAGGAGCACGCATTTTCTCCCCCATGCCCGGGAACAGGGCGCCGATTATACTACTACTATACCACAGGAGACGGTTGATCGTTTTCAACGGTGCGTCGCAAAGATCAAAAGTTTCAGTTCCCGAGAAGTCACTCCTTGCCACTAGAACTTGGCAAGATGCGGCGACAGACGTCCAAGTTTACGAGCTGCGAAAAGGGAAAAGACACGCCAAAGTCTAGCTTGTGCAACAAGGTTGGCGAGCAACGACGTTCATGTCGGGCGGTCGTTTTGTTCGAGTCAGTGTCCCATCCTTGCCGCCCCGTTGACTGCACCGCCTGTACACTCCGTGGGAACCCTAATTAACAAGGCCTGCCAGTGCCATACGTGCCTGTCAAGAAAGAAAACAAAAACCCTATCGAGATCACAGTTCAGTCGCAGGAAAAGAAAAACGAGGTTCAGAGCAACAACAAAAGGCAGAGTCATTGTGTCCGCCTCCCTGTCATGTACTCCTCCCTACATCCTATGCTTGATTATCGGGCTAATCTTGTCATCTTGACACCACGGGGCCGGCCGGGGCGGCCGCTACACGATGGACCACACTGTCGATGTCACCCCCATGAAGTGCCATGGATTATATTATATGAAAGGAAAGGAAAGAATCGGGTCGTAAAAGAAGAAGTGCGTTCGTGCAATGAACACTAGAAAATCCGGACTGCGGTCACCGTCGTGTCTAGGAATCGGATGCAAGTCGGTTTCGTCATAAACATGCTTGCACGACTTGGAGAGGTGGCATGATCGTGCCGTTTCTCTAAGCAAAGTGAGGTTCCCATCCAGATTCTGTTCATAGGCTCGACTAGAGTAATCCTCGGATCACCATTTTGCTCCCCAAAACAGTTATCCTCGTGCGAATGAGTAAATTCCAATTTTACCCTTAGTCCGGACATTGTGACAATGTTTATCTTTTGTTGTTACCTTGTGATGATTTTTTTAAAACCTTGTGATGAATGTTATCCCATTTTACTATTATTTCCTCATAATTGGTAAGATAGGTAACGTGGCAGTCAACTAGGCGGCTGTCTTGAATAGTACTATTTGACGCAGGAGCCGTGCGATGCAACTAAATTGACCTTTTCTCTCTCCCAAATAACTTGTAAATTTGAGGGAAGCTGGCATATAGTATTTGGTAGTGCCCCTAGCGAGTACATACGAGTTGTTCACCGAGTTACTACCTTTGTTTCTAAATATAAGGTGTTTGACAATTTAAATTTAGTAACAAAGGGGGTAGCTATCTTTTGATCCTAACAAGTGGATATAATTTCTCAGTTTCAGAAATAATAGAATGGGCTAAAAGTTGTCAACATGTCATATGCCATCTATTTTCAGATAAGGCGAGGGTTATCATATTTTCACAATAATAAGTGTGCTTTTTTACTTGAAAATGTTGCTCCCTTCCTTTTTCCCCTTTCCCGTTTGATTTTTCTTTTGCTGCACTTTTTCTGGGAGGCTTGTATAAGGGAATGGAGGAGGTATTATCTGACGATTGGAGTCGTGCGATGCAGCCAGCCATACCTATTCTGCAGAATTGACTTTTTTCCCCTACCAAATAACATGATAAATTTGAGGGAACCTGATATATACTCCCTTTGTACTTCCTCTGTTTTAAATTACTCGTCGCAGAAATGAATGTATCTAGAACTAAAATACATCTAGATACATCCATACCTATGACAAGTAATTCAGAACGGAGGGAGTAGATTTTTATAAAAAGTTTTCTGAGTCCATGACAATGTCAAAGAACATCCTAACGAGTACGGTACGAGCTGTTTACCCAGTTAGCTTTCTTCTAATCCCGACAAGTGGATATAATTTCTCAGTTTGAGAAATAATAGAACCGGCTAAAAAAAGGTTATCAACATGTCACAAATAAAGGTAAAATGTGACATCTATTTTCAGATAAGAAGAGGGTTATCACATTTTCACAATAATAAGTGCGCTTTTTCACATGAAAATGATGCGTCCTTTCCTTTTCCCTCTCATGTCCGATTCAATGTTTTTTTTTCTGCTGCACTTTTTTCTCAGAGGAAGAACGCACGCCACATGTTGGAAGCTAGCTAGGCAGAAGTAGGGAGGATGTCAGCTGGGCCCTGAGCAAAATCCTTAGGTGGGTCCCACAAGAGCAACCAACCAACAGCGGCGACGTCCGCTTAAAGGGTGCTTGGATCCAAGGGACTATTTTTAGTCTGACTAAAAATAGTCTTTTTTAGAGGCTGAAGTTCCAAGCACCCCTGACTAAAGAGAGGCTAGGACTAGTCTTGAGGCTAAAAATTTTTAGTCATAGGAAACCTACTAAATATGTATTAGCCCTCTCTCTCCTCATTTAATTCCTCTCCTTTAACACATGCGAGTTCTGGATTGGAGAGTTTGGAGGATAATAAATGCTCAATAACTTGATTTTAGTCTCTTTAGTATTTGGATCCAAGCATGGGTTAGGCTAGCAAGTTTTAGTCCCACTACTTTTAGTCATGGGACTAAAACGTATCCAAGCATCCTCTTAATCGCTCGTCTTTTCACGGGGATAGGTCAGGCTAGGTAGGGCAAGGGCATCCACAAAATTAAGGAGACGGATGACCCAATCTTGATCGTTAACCTCAAAGTAAAGCGTGATTAAACTGCTAAGACTAGCCACAATGGGAGTAACTTCAGCAGTAACATCGAGTCAAACTCAGCAAGTTTGCTTATGTGGCAATGAGTTGATGAGGAGAGAGGTAGTAGTAGTAACTTAGCTAGTTACCGTAACATCACATGTCCCAATACAATATGAGTCTATAACCTAATAAATAAAGCTATGCATGTTACCACACTTATGTTACTACCCACTATGAGGCCCCTCCCAATGCTCCACCTTGTACAGGTGCTAAGCCTTCCACGTAGGCAAAAAATCTGATGTGGCAGGTTATTTAAGAGGAGAGAGATAAGTGTGGTGACCCCAGGAAGAACCAATGCTAAGCGCGTGAACCTAGGCAAAACATTTAAAGGAAGGAAGCCCACCAATACATGAAGAGCTTTAGTTGCTAAATCATTAAATGAAGCAAGCTTAGCAACCATAAGCTAAGCACCTATGCATTGGGAAGTATAGTTGCTAACCTATTTAATGTGCTTAGCACCTTATCTAAGCACCCATGCATTGGCAGCAGTCTGAAGGTAGTAACATGGTCTAGGAATATGTGTATGTTACTCTTCATTGTGGCTAGTCTAAGGGCATCTCCAACAGTTGTGAGATAGGTGTTGGTAAATTTGCCACCTAGGACATAGTGATGATGTGGCATGTATTAAATGTGGAGAGAGAGCAAAGTTGTATGTAGATTAACCAACAACCTTTGCACAAGCTCCAAGGTGAAATAGAGAGCAACCACATTTATTGTCTCATCATCTATTGGATAGTTTACATGCAACTCATTGGAGTAGTTGTATGATAGCTTATTGATTGATGATATGGACATTTTACCAACAAAACTAACATACAACTTGTTGGAGATGCCCTAACCCCCACAACTTTTCTTTGGCCAAGTGGGCTACGATCGGCATGATGGCCCTAGATGAGCTCTGCTGGCCATTAGCCCGGCCACGTGGGACCCCGCCAGTCACCACGGTGCACGATTGTAACACTCCTTTGTCTATATCACGCGTGATTAAACTAGGCCATAGTTAATTAGGCGACGGTGATGATGGTTGGAAGAAGTTGATGTTAACCGATCCCCAAGTGGGGGGAGATTTCATCACCCTTGGAGAGGAGAAGCAAAAAAAAAGTAAGTAATATCCGTGGTGGGAAGTGGGCGCGTGATGCATGATCTCATGGCGTTCCTTCTGGCCAAGGACCACCGTCTCGTCAAGCGTGGATTTCTCTCCACTCCACTCCATTAGGATAAGCGTTGGACTTTGAGAGTGCTGGAGACGCTCTGGCCTCTGGAGTTGGGTTATGTGATGCCAGTGTCACCACATGCTGCCAATGCCCTGGCGCACCGCGCAAATAGTAGTTCAAGTTGCGCACTAGTCCCGGCCAAAAAGGTCTCGGATTTTGCTCGTGGACGTTAACGTACTCGTCCACCTGATGGACGTAACAGTTGTGCCTTGTGTGTAGCCAGCCAGCGAGCCGTAGTCGACAAGATCCGCGTGCCGCCACTTGTCAACTTGGCCGGAGACGCATGGAGAAACTTTGCGGCAGCAGGTGGTGGTAGCCCGGGCCTGGGAGGAGACGATGCATCGTCGGCGTCGCTGTCCGGCAGTACGTGGCCGGGAGGCCGAGTGGTGGCGCCGTCTCCTGATTAGGCGTGGCGTGGCGGGGGCCGGGCGAAGGGAAAAGGAGAGGAGAGGGGGGAGGCAGGAGGGGGACAGGGGGTGGAGCCCGCGGTGTTGGGCGTGGCGGCGGCAGGGGACACTGCTTGCTGCTGGGCGCCACAACTCGTCGTCGCTCCCTCTCCCGCTGCTGACAACGATCACCCGCGCGCCCATCATCCTGCCTCGCCATCGCGTCCATTCGCCCGTGTACCCCGCCGGTACAGGCGCACAGCGGCCGGGGGCCGGCGAGTTCAATGCGCCCTGGCCGGTGGAGACGTCGCCGGTGTGCGCCCCAATTTGCACCCAAGTTACAAATAGGAGCCAATGTTATTAGGGCCACCTCACCCTTTTGAACTGCCAGTTTACTTTTGATCTTTAGTTAACCTAGCCGTCCGTCACCATGGCACACTCATCCATCATTCGTGCGTGCGTCTAGTCCAGCTTCGATTACACAACGTGAGCCGAGAGTCCTACACTACTTATTCTGACACGCCAAAGCTAGCTGATGCGGGAGCCTGTGGCGACACATGGTCTGTCTCGAAACTCGTCCGGGAAAGCGCTTCACTGTGATCGACCGTGTGCCGTCCTTGCTCCAGATTTATTCACGCTACCTTAGCTAGCTCGCTAGCCGCTGGGTCATGACCAGATCTAGCTACTGCCCACAGCACGTAGCACGCTTTAGAGCCTTCCGCCATTGAAAGCTCCCGCATGCCACTTCCAGTGATATATGCACAGCTATAGACATTCCAGCTGGGATTGACTTTTGCCGGTGCATGGCGATGCATGGCTAGCAAGGGAGTCGAAGAAACGATGTGGAATTATGACAGACACGTACGCCTTCAGTCAGTGTCCTGATCACTGGTCGATGGTGCTGGGAGAATTAGCTGTTCACGTGCGAGCTCGTCATGGCTAATCGGCTATCTTTGCTAGCTCTGGCTTCGGGGCCATGCATGTGCCTAAATTCTGGTAGAGCACAGTGGGCTGTCTATGCACGGTTGGACGCACGCACGTACGCTGTTGTCCTCGGAGCAGTGCATGTGCATGCATGAGTGCCTGCCATCGAGAGGACAATCCTCTGTCATATTACCAACACGTTACACATGCACATGTACTCAGCTGCTGTTTCCTGAAATACAACAACGAAATCCACGAATTAAACATGCATATATACGTACGTAGAACGCCGGCCCTTGGATTCGAATGCTACTAAATCCGACACGAGGGCGAATCAACCTGTGGTTGAGTTGGTTAGGTGGACAGTGGTATCTTCAACCCATCAGGGTTCAAATCCTGGTGCTCGCATTATTCCTGGATTTATTTCAGGATTTTCGGCGATGCGCTTTCAGTGGGAGGAGACGTTCCCGTCGACGACGAGTCGCCTACGGTGACTTCGTAAATCTCAAGATGATATGCCGGCTCAGTCTCTCGAAGGTGCTCATAGGGGTAGGGTGTGCGTGCGTGCGTTCATAGGAATGAGTGTATGCGCGTGTATATGAGCGCTTGTGTCTGTACTGATGCTAAAAAAACCCCGAAGGCGAAGATATGGCAGGAACCACCTGCGAGCGTGTCCCTCCCTTTTCCCATTTGGCCATTTCCCACGTGGCGGCAGGGGTCAGCGAATGATCCTCCACCAAACCAGAGCCTCTCCCGCCCCATCACCGCCAAAAGGCGGTGGGCCAGCGAACCCGAACCACCACCACACCGGGCGCTGCCACGCCGGTCGCGGCGGATCATTGGATCCGTATCGAACCTTCCCGATGTGCCGAGGCAGGCGGACCAGGGCACGCTCCCGGCGACGCCGCTCCTCTCCGGGCACGGGCTCGCGCACGGGGGATCCGCCGATCCGATCGCCCACCACCTGACGACGCACGGGACGTACGTACGTGCCCGCGTCCGGTGCGCGTGGCGCCCAGTTGCGCGTCGCGGTGCGTGGTGACCGTGGCCGGGGCGAGCAACCACGCGATCTGGCACGCACTGTTGCTCCCCTTAATTTCTACACGTTTTCCCTCTTTTCCTCGGTACCGACGTTTTTCCTCTCTCTTTCCGAGTATTTCCCATGGACATTTCCGCCTGCCTTTACTTATACTTTGAGTGGGCCGGGTTCCGATTTTCCGAGTCATCATTGGTGCCGAGACAAGGCCCACTGTAGACCGCGGCACATCGTAGCGATCCACTATAGCCATCGGCACGGAGATTTGGTGGTAATACGTCCTGCTGCCCGGGAAAACAACAAGTGAGCTGCCACCCGGATAAGATAAAATCATCGCCCCCCGGCCTGATGCATATATGCCACTGGGATCTCTGATGAAGATCCTTAGCACGACGCGTCTCTATTATTACGGCCTTTTTCTGGTACGGCGATCTCTGCCATTTGCGCCAGGATCTTCCTCGCAAACAGAGTTAGACATGAGGATATCCTTATTACCGTGACGTTTTTTGCATTGGCATTGGGTTCACTTAGACACACGTACCGTCTTCCACAAAGGAAAAAAAAGCCGCCTTAATTGAACGTGGAGTTTTTGCACGAAAAAAAACCCACGCCTTAATGAGGATATGCTTCACTAAAAAAAAAGATAAGATATGCATACTCCACCACTTTTCATAAGGTGTACTAAATATTAGTCTTTCTAGAGATTTCAACATGGACTACATACATATGTATATGGCGTAGTTTAGAGTGCAGATTTACTTACTTTGCACCGTATGTAGTCCATATTGGCCAATCTCTAAAAGTCTTGTATTTAGGAACGGAGAGATTATTAGTTTTTTCAAAGTCAAACATTTATATTTTTAGCTAAAATTAAACAAAATCTACCAATATGTACAATGCTAAATGAATAGTGCAAAAACATATTTCATGATGAATCTAATAATACTAATTTGGTGTTGTAGATGTCGATTGCTTTTCTATAAACCAAGAGTGTTGCTACACGGACAATGAAGCACACGATTTTTGCATGATAGCCTATAGGCACCGTTGATTTTTTATAAAGGGGATATATTAATATCGTACAGATACCAATTACACCCAGCCTCTGCACCAACAAGACACCTAAATACATCCAGGATGCACACAACCAAAAGAGAAAATAATAAGAGAAAAAAAGACCCCGCCACGATGGTCAATCACCTGCAACAGCAGCACTCTAACCATCGCGAAAGACAACATCCGGACTATAAAGGAGGGTCTGCAAAGGCAACACCTCCAAAAAGAAAACAATGCACAAGCGTTGCCGTCGCACGATCAATGGTCTTAGGTTTTCACCCGAGAGAAGACCACCTTTCCAAATCTAACGCCCGAGTTGGAAATTTATGGTATCACGAGGTTGACAATTTCGTTTAGCAAGCAAGCCAGTTTCTTTTGCCATGTTTTGTTTTTTGTCAGGAGTTGCTATGCTTGTTGAATAAAACTGTCGTCCTTGTGAGAACATAAATTGCCATATAAAGCATTTGATTTGCCATCCTACAAAAAAACACAAGATCTTAGATTTTTAACATTTTCTTTTTTTTGCGCCAACTACGAGAACGCAAGACATTGTACAAAACTTAAAATCCCCACATAATATCAAGTCACCTACATGTGTGACTTTTTGTTATAAGATTGTACTTTTTCTAAGCCTTTCTGCTTGAGCCCGTAGCATTTGCTAGCACCCTCACTTAGAAGTTGCCATTCCACATGGATCGTTAAGTTAATTGTAATTTGGTTCCAACATATAATTTTAACAGATCAACGACGACGAGTGTGGCTTCAGCGCGCTGGTCCTTTGGGACATGTGCACGAAGTCATACCGAGTGTCATCGACAATGTCAAGCCGGTTCCGGTAGGGGAGCGGGGACAACAACTCATTCTAGCTGCAGTAGTGGTCGTTCAATGGTCCCAGAACTTTCATAATAGACCTGATTCTTTCAACAAAAAGAAGAAGGGCGATGAATATCTCCCCTGGGTTTGGAAATCTGCCTACATCAATCCTATAAATTGTCGAAAACCATGGTAACAAAGTCAATGCATTGTATTTTATGAACATACACTGGCAATCCACAGATGTTTCTTTTAAAAGTTGGCGACCCCTCCAATTTCTCCAATTGGAACCACTTTTTTTTTTGAAAGTTATTATAATTGGTTCAATGTATGTCACATTCTTTTGACAGATATATACAGTGGACCTGGCCCATTAAAATACGGTCAATGCATTTTTTTTGATAAAACATACTAGTACTACTGTATTTATCCCTCTTTTCTGTCGGCTGAATATTCATCCCTTTCGATAGGTCGTGGTGTGGCAGAACGGGTCAGTCGTCGATCTGCAGCGACGTGCACTCAATTTCATGTACATTTTGGGTGTTTTTTCCTCTCTCCCTCTCCGGCAGACACGTCCCGGTCCCGTTCCTCCATTTACTCCCTTTTTTTTTGCACTGTTTTTGTTTTTGTTTCGAGAAAGGCTCTGTGCACAATGCGCGTGACAAAAACCCAAACCCTTGGCAGGTCTCCAATATATATAATTCCATTGATTGTTGGCACAGCGCGGGGTGCGCAACAAGAAGAGAACTGCATTGGCCCGGCCCCTCCAGCCAAGCCGATTGGACCGGAACTGGATTAGTATATAGTATATCCGGACAGCTGAACGACGGACACGGAGCAAGAACCAGCGCTGCATGCAGCTGCGAATGCGGCAACAATGCCGCACTTGACCTCACAATACTACGTCCAGCACTATTTTTTGGGCCCTCGAGCATCCGTCTCCTCGCACGCTGGAACGGCCATTGCACATGTGATTAATTAGACGTGGGCGTTGGCTCACGGCGAATGAACTGGTCGGGCTCCTGCGCCGACCGGCCAAGAGGAACCAACGGTGGTCTCCCTAAGAAATGGACGATGCTTGCACGCACGACGCCATGGTTAGAGCATTACTAGTAGAACCCTCAAACCCTCACTAACGTTTTAAGGATCCAAAAATGATTTTTTTGTGCATTTTTACGGGTTGAAAAACAGGGGCAAAGATTAGAACCCTCAAACCCAACCCTTATAACGAAATATTCCCCATGAACGACGTTGTCGTTGCGCGCGGGAGGTCGACGGGGCGGCCGCCGGCGACGTGGGCGACTAGCAGCGGGGGTCGCGGGCGTGGACGCGGGAGTTGGGAGGATTTTTCCCTCCCGCGCGAGTATAACCGCCAAATGAGGGTTGGGGTAGGTTTTGCTCCCCAACCCTTACTTTTGAGGATTGGGAGAGGGTTTAAGGGTTGGACTTTTAAAAAAATTTAAGGGTTTGAGGGTTAAGGGTTCTAGTCTACGACTTTTTTCCGACGAAAACTGTAAAAAAACAGTCATTTTCAGGGATTTGAGGGTTTAAGGGCTCTACTAGTAATGCTCTTATGCCATCTTTTATTCCCGGGGCGGGGCGGTGCGGCGCAGGGCATGAGAAACTACAAGGTAAGGGCATCTCCAGCCGCGCCCCCAGGAAGGCCTCCCCAGGCAATTTTTTTGCGCCGGCGCCGAAAAATCGGCCCAGTCGCGCCCCAGGAGCCCGATTTTCGCCGGCTTGGGCCGAAAACAGCGCCGGCGGACCCAGGCCGAACCCGGCGCGCTGGGGGGCGCTCGGGGGCGCCGGGGCGAACTGTTTTGGCGCGAAACAGCCGCGGGCCCGCCGCGTCAGGGACACGGCTCTCTTCTCGCCCCTTCGTTGTCCTCATCGCCTCGTTTCCCGTGGCGAATCAATGCCAAAGCTGCCGCGCTGCCGCGCCGGTCTGCCTGCGCCATTGATGCCTCACGAGCCCAAGCCGGAGCCCGGCGTACGAGGAGATAGCCCGGCGTGGCTTCTCTGACGAGGACGCCCTGCGGTGGGCGCGGGACGACTACCTCCGCGACGAGATGGTCTGGCAGCGCCGGGCCTTGGAGAAGATCGCCGCCCGCAAGCGTGGGCGCGAGGACGAGCACGACGTCGTGGTCCTCGACAGCGACGACGACGACGACGCCCCCGGACCGTCCAGCCCGCCGCGCCAACCGGGGGAGGGATGCAGTAGGGACGGCGGAGGCGTCGGCGAGGGCGATGACGACGGCGGTGACTACACGCGGTTCTACAGCCTCCTCGGCATGTAGAACCGCGTGGCCGGGCGGTGAGGCGGGCGGCGAGGGAGACGGCAGGGGTAGCCCGCGGTAGTTTTTCCTTTTTTTGTAAAATATGTTTAAATTTGAACGAAGTCGAACGTGTTTGCGTTGTGTTTGCGTCGAATTTAAATATTTTAAAAACCCGTGAGGGGCCGTGACTGGGGGGCATCACGCCTCAGTGTGTGGTTTAGCGCCGGTGCATTCTCAGGGGGCGATTTTTTGCCCCTCCTAAAAAGCCAACGGCTGGAGATGCCCTAAACACCATCGTTTGTTAGGTTTGCCGGCGCACTTTTGGTGGTTCGAGCTCGACGATGCTGCCGGTAGCATCAGAATTTCTTCAGAAAAAATAGGTTGGAATGGCAGAAGGCCAGTCTACTGCCGAGATGAAGAAAAGTACTTATTACCAGGTCGTTTTCGTCCTCTAACTTTCTTGGGGAGCTGGATCAATCCCGTTAATTAACGTGGCCATGTTTCATGGGTTCTGGTTGATGCTTTCTGCAACCAGATCCAGGCCGCTTCACTAACTGATGAGCATTGCCATTGATCTCCAACGTACGGTAGCACTCTACTCCCAGGACTTTGGTTGGCATCCTATGCTACGATCCTAAAGTCAGCTCCATCTTACTAACACACATCGCCTTCTTTAAATACCGAAGCAGGAGTACACATACTACTAGTACATGCGTCGCATGACAGTGGAACAACCACCGGCAGGAGCAGGACCAGTTCTGCCGCTCTCAACTCAAAAGAGAAGATGGCCTGCATGTCCTGCTGATCCGCTCCCTTTTTCTCCCTCTCACATCCCAAACCGAGCCTCACACAAAGTGCTTGGCTTCACCTTCCAAGAAGCGAGATCGGGCTACGTGGTTTCAATTAATCCTAAACATGCTATAATTAGCAGCACCTGAACGCACCAGCTATTGAGCTAGCCTTAGGCTGGTCCTGCAGGTACGCTAGGCGCAGACACAAGGCACCATGCCACGCACCGCCCACGGTCACGCACCACAAACGGAGGCTGCAAGAGGTTGGATTGTCAAGCAAAATGACATTCCCTCTACCTTTTTTTCTTGGAAAATTTGATTAATCCACATCAAACTGGTTCGCGTTGCACTGTTGTGCGGGCACGTCATCATGCGAATGCGTCGTGGGTTTGCTGCTGCTGCTGATGGATATGGCTTGCTACTGTGCAGTGGAAACCTAGGAGAAAGACAGACAGGCTTGGACGGGAGGCTCATGGGCAGACAAGCCCCTAAATTAAGCCACGGATTGATTGATTAGTTGGCTACTGGTAGTACTACTACTACCACCCTTGTGCTAACCAGAGGTTAGCTTAGCTTATTAGGGACAGCACTAGAACCCACGCATTAACCTAGCTAGATACTAGTAGGCTAGACAGAGGAACAAGACAAGCACCCGCACTAACCACCACAATAACCACCACCAAGACGACCCTGTCAGTAAACGCAAGCATCAACCTTTTGCCTTTGTTTCTAAGTCCGGTTGCTAAGCTTATTCTGTAATGTGTTGAATTTTGACAAATTCCTCCAAATCTGGCTTTCAGAATGAGAATCACGGGGGCCATGGGATGGGAGTAGTACCAAGTTTCTTGATGAAAAAGGGCAGATAAAACAGCAGAGGAAAACAAAGCGGAAAGACAGACAGACACCCCCTCCAGGCCTCCACCTCCCCTCCCCTGTCTTCTTCCACCCCCCAACCCCGTCTCCTCGCCCCCCTCTCCCAAAGCGCATTTCTTTCTTTCCCTCGCCCCTCTCGCTCTCGCTCTCGCTTGCGTGTGTGTGTGTGTCTCCATTAACTCCCCGCCATTACCCGCCTCACGCCCCCCAGCAATGCCGCCGTGGAGCGTGCGCGCGCGCGGCCGCTGAAGGTGCTAGCTGGATCCACCGCCAGGCGGAGCAAAGCTCGAGCGGCGGCGGCGGCGGCGGGACGGGGGGAAGAAGGGGAGACGGGTGTGGCCGGGAGAGGCGGGCGCGCCCAATGCACGAGCACACCCTGGCCAGGGCGTGGGAGGCGACGGTGCGCAAGGTGCAGCAGCATCCGCAGCCCGGGGGCAGGCGCCGGGTCGCCCCCATGCTGCCCGCCGACGACTCCGAGACGGCCTCCTCCTCGGCCTCCTCCTCCGCGGGCGTCGACGATGCCGACCGCCATCACCGCGACATCCAGGAGGAGTACGTCGAGCGGGGCCTCCCCAACGGGGACTTCTACACGGGCCAGTGGCGGGCCGGCGCGCCGCACGGCGCCGGCAAGTACCTGTGGACGGACGGCTGCATGTACGAGGGGGAGTGGCGGCACGGCAAGGCCACGGGCCGGGGCAAGTTCTCCTGGCCCTCCGGCGCCACCTACGAGGGCGACTTCAAGGACGGCTTCATGGACGGCGACGGCACCTACACCGGCGCCGCCGGGGACACCTACAAGGGGGCCTGGTCCATGAACCTCAAGCACGGCCACGGCAGGAAGAGCTACGCCAACGGCGACCAGTACGACGGCGACTGGCGCTCGGGGCTGCAGGACGGCGCCGGCCGCTACATCTGGCGCAACGGGACCGAGTACGCCGGGGAGTGGCGGGCCGGCCTCATCCACGGCCGCGGCGAGCTCGCCTGGGCCAACGGCAACCGCTACGACGGCGGCTGGGAGGACGGCTGCCCGCGCGGCCAGGGCACCTTCCGATGGGCCGACGGCAGCGTCTACGTCGGCTTCTGGACGCGCGACGGCCCCGGCGGCATTGTCCAGCAGAAGGGCGTCTACTACCCGTCCCCGGCGGCGTCGTCCCCGACGGCGCGCGACCCCCGCGACGTCTTCGACAGGGAGTTGCCGGGCTTCATGGGCGGCGGCGCCACCGAGTCCATGCCGCTGCACAGGCCGCTCAACAGCTCGGGCAACCGGACGGCCAATGGCCGGGCGAGCTCCGTGTCCGGGATGAGCAATTGCTCCGGCGGCGACCGCAAGTACGACAAGATTTGCATCTGGGAGTCGGACGGCGACATCACCTGCGACATTGTGGACGGGGCCGCCCTGGTGGACGACGCGCGGAGGAGCGTGAGGACGGAGGACGGCGCGGAGGGCGGGGCGCTTCTGCCGCCGCCGTCCCCGGCGCCGCGCATCGCCAAGTGGGTGTCCCCGCGGCAGGCCAAGCAGCAGGGGGAGACCATCGTCAAGGGGCACAAGCACTACGAGCTCATGCTCAACCTGCAGCTCGGGATCAGGTGGGTTGCTCTGTCCATCTCCCTCCATTAGCGACTCTGAATTATGCAGATTTTGGAGCCTTGGCTCTGGAATTTGATCAACCGGAGAGATTTACATTTGCTTTCAGCACCTTTGCCGATTTATTTACAAGTCTGAATTAGGGGATACCAGTGCTACCCTGTCAGTGGTGAATTAGTACTAAAGGGTTTGCTTCGAATCATGCAATCGTTAGGAAATGAAAAGAATTGTGGGTTTGGCCAATCCGATTTCGATACATGGCCAAGGCTTTTCTACCGTGTGGATTCTCGATCAACATGACAGCCATTAGTCATTTTTCAATCCATGATAGTTAAGTTTATCTTTATCTCTGCCCTAACAATGATGTGTTGCCACAGGCATGCAGTTGGGAAGCAAGGCCCGGTTACGCTTGAGCTCAAATCATCGGCATTCGATCCCAAGGAAAAAGTGTGGACAAAGTTCCCTCAGGAAGGCTCGAAACACACTCCACGGCACAATTCCTGCGACTTCAGATGGAAGGATTACTGCCCACAGGTGTTCCGGTTGGTCATCACTCACCACCCCCCATTTCAAAGCTACATATATGATGAATTGATGATGTACCTGCCTTCTGGTCTCATTATGCTGATCAACATACCATTTGTTCTGAACCGAATCGCAGGACATTGCGCAAGCTGTTCAAGGTGGATGCTGCTGACTACATGTTGTCCCTCTGTGGAAGCGAGGCTCTCCGGGAGCTCTCGTCTCCGGGTAAGAGCGGAAGCTTCTTCTACCTGACAAACGACGACCGGTACATGATAAAGACAATGAAGAAATCTGAAGTGAAGGTTTGTTCTTTGTGGTGCCCTCTGTCTCTAGGCTTTCTAAGCTTCATCATAAATAATTCCAGAAGTTTTGTGCTGAACGCAAGAAATACTTGTTAACGTTACAGATGCTTTTGAAGATGCTTCCAGCTTACTACAATCATGTCCGTGCGTTCGAGGATACTCTAGTGACCAAATTTTTCGGCCTACATTGTGTTAAGTTAGCTGGCGCAAACCAGAAGAAGGTTAGTGATGAATGCAACTTTATATTTCTTCTCCATACTTGGCACCATCTGTTTTGTATGATTTGTATTCATTATGGCCAATGTTCAAAACTTGCACCCTAACTGTTTGCTGTTGCACTACTACCCAGGTTCGCTTTGTCATAATGGGGAATCTATTCTGCTCTCATAATTCTATCCACAGGCGTTTTGATCTGAAAGGCTCGTCTCTTGGCCGCACGACTGACAAGCCACAAACTGAAATTGACCAGTATACAACTCTGAAAGACCTTGATCTAAACTTCATATTTAGATTAAAGAAGCAATGGTTTCAAGAGTTCCAAAGGTGCAACCATTCTCTTTTCATATTCTAGTTTGTGTTTGAGTGTATTACTAGTAACAATTTGTGCATTTAGTCCATAATGCTAATAAATAACTTAACTGTATCCAAGCAGGCAAGTGGACAGGGATTGTGATTTCCTTGAGCAAGAGAAGATTATGGATTACAGTCTCCTGGTGGGGGTACATTTTAGGCATAATGGAGAGAAGCTTCTGACTGAAGGTTGGTTGGATAACCCATAACACATTTGCAAACTTATCAAAGTACAATCAGTTGGTTGTTTATACCTTACAATGTGCACTGTTTGATTAAAGGTTCCATGGACAATGATACCAACACAGTATCAACACTTCGGCTTTCAAGAGGATACACAGATCAATTTCTTGCTGATCCAAATGGGTAAGCTAGATATTTTACCACCCTAATCTGTTATACCATGTACTTACGTCGTAGTGGAATGCAATTTTGTTTCAAATAATCAAACTTCTGTATATCTCTGTGTTTGATCCTTGTGTCGTAATTGGTATTAGGTAGGCTTCATACCTTCAAATTATCAAATATCGCTAGGTTCGAGCCATTTTTCATGGGGTCCCTTTGCTTATATATGCCGGAAATTTGTCAGTGGTTTTTTGCTCAAGGAAATTTGGTACTTCTCTTTCTAAAGCAGCATTTTAATTCTAATGAGAACACATCGTGTATGTGGTGAGCAATCAAAACTTGATGAGTCAACTGGACCTTTAATTATAAATTTTAATAATCAGCATAATCTTAACAACTGAAATGAAATAATTAGAAATGATATTGATGTGATCATTCTTCTGTGACCTATTCAATTTCAAAATCTAGATTGTGTGCCCACCATGGCTTCTTTCTCCACCTACACCCTAGCTGTTCTTACCTTTCCATTCATATTTTTTAAGCTGTCTTTGATACGTTTTTATGTGCTGTCAACTAGCTGAACAGTAGGTTGTAAATATCCGCAAAACTAAAATTTCAAGACAGGGCTACAGATTTTTGTCTTTGTAAAATCCTGATTTACGCTGTTTCGGCATTTACTTGAGATATTCATCTGAGTATTTGTGAATAAACAGGCTGTCTAAAATCAAACTCGGGACAAGTATGCCTGCAAGAGCAGAACTGACTGCTAGGAAGAACGACTGCGAGCCGCAGCTCATTGGAGAGCCAACCGGGGAATACTACGATGTTATACTGTATTTTGGGATCATAGACATACTTCAAGATTATGACATCAGCAAAAGGCTTGAGCACGCGTACAAATCTTTCCAGTACGACCCGACCTCGATATCGGCAGTGGATCCAAGGCAGTACTCGAGACGTTTTAAGGATTTCATATACAAAGCATTTCAAGAGGACAGCTGAAAAGATCGTGAAGCTTGACAGCGAAGCCGCCCCCCGATGCAGATGAAGTTTGAGATGTCAATGGAAGAAAGCTCAGCCTCTGCACAGCGAAGTGGGGTGCCCGAACTTGTAAGCCGTCGATTTTTTGGTACAAGGATGGGGTGAGTGCAGCTTCAGTGCAAGCCTTCTGGATATGGCAGAGTTGCTCCAGAAATGGCCCGGCTCTCGCGTAAATATAAATACTAGTTACATTAATATTAATACATACAACACATAGGGCTCACTGATATTTGTAGGGTAGGAGATGGAGTTGGAGATGTTAACTTAGCGATTCAAGTTAAAGATAGGAGAGGTGTAACCAAGCGCGCAAGCCGGCCCGGGAGTTGTAAATGTTTCTTCTTTTTTTCACCTGATGATGAGGGTAGCAGCATGTGTTAGGTTTTTTGTGGGGTAAAAATTTGTTGATTCATGACTACGCTTGTGGACATACATGCCCATGGGAGGAACATGCTTGGATTTCTTCTGTCTGCACATTGTACATTGTTTTCCGTCTGGGACCTGGCATTGCGGGCATAGAGAGAGCAGTAGTGATGCCTCAGTTTTGTTCCCGGGCTGAAATGATCGTGTCTTGGGCATTTGCCAAGTCCCAATGAATGATGCTGCACCCAAATGGGTCCAGGCCAACTGAACCTCACCTCACCTCAGTAGTGGCAGCTGAGGCATCAGCATTTTGTGTGCTCCGTCGGGGTCAGCCTGTGATGATGGCTTGTCTGCAATCAGCAAAAGTCGCGGGAAATTGGGTGTAATGTTTGCACCTGTTGTGCAACTTGCTCCCCTCCCCTGCCATGAGAGGGGCAGATTCATCGGCTAGCTTAGGTTGGTGCTTGTTCGAGTTTAACCTGACTGAATCAGATCAATCTAAATTGGATGCACTAACTAGAAGGAACTGCAACAGTATGTCTGATAACAACATCACATGTATCCATCAATCTAAATCAGATCCAGGATACTGTTTCCAGCACAGCTTAATTGTGGATGCTTTGATGATGCCATGTATAGTATGGCTGTCGTCGTTGTTTTGTGCTGATGAAATGAGATGTTTGATACGCATGTCTGCCTGCCTGCTTGGCCGCACCTTTCGGTCGCGGTCGTCAAGCCATCCATAGGTAGTGCCTGGATCTGGATCTTGATGTTTTTCACCTTTGATCCGGTGATTGGACGGTGTTAGGTTAGGCCTGGTGTTTGAAGCTTTGCTGCCGCCCATACGCGACGTGGATCCGACTTCGCGGATGGATGGATGGAAGAAGGTGACATCTTCTAAAAGCGTTTCCTGCCAGGTGCAACACAGCTTTCTTTTTTGGTCTCCGAATTTGTCTCGATAAAATATGCTTCTGAGTCCTCATCTTGTTAGCGTGAGCAGTATTTTATGGTGTTTGTGCCGATGGACGCATAATAAGCATAGAAAAATCGAGGGGAGGGGAGGGGGTTGGAAGATGAGACAGTTGTGAGACGTGTTCCCGTGGTTTTTTAATTTTGTTATGCGTGTGATCGATCGTGGCCGGCAG
This sequence comes from Triticum aestivum, assembly GCF_018294505.1. Taxonomy (NCBI): domain Eukaryota; kingdom Viridiplantae; phylum Streptophyta; class Magnoliopsida; order Poales; family Poaceae; genus Triticum; species Triticum aestivum. Next base: position 83,261,544 of record NC_057797.1, read on the forward strand.
CTCTCGACACCGAACCTTCTCTCGCACGCTGATTGGCCGCCGGCGATTCTGTTAACTGATGTAGAAAACAGAAGGGGGGGGGGGGGGGGGGGGGGGGGGGGCACAGGATCACTGGTTATTGACGCGACAACGCTTAAAAAAATGGAGATCGAGACATTGGCATGAAGTTTCCTTGCCTTTCAGGTGATTCAGGTCCTTGCCAGCTGCTGTCCGGCCATTCCTCCTACCCTCCTGAATCCTGAAAAGGACCTACAGCGTTGGAAATTGGAACAGAATTGCTCGACAGGAGATTCCTGAACCTGAGCAAGGAAAGGAAGGACGATCGGAGGAACCCTAACCTGCCAGACGAAGAGACGCCTCGTCTCTTCGCTTGTCTCGATGACTCGATTGATCACTGTTTTTTTTTCTTTCTGATTTCGAGGGAACTGATCGCTGGATTTTTTTTGAGGGAACGATCGCTGGATGAGGGCATGAGGCGTAGTTGCTCGAGGGCGGCTCCAGGTTGCAAGACGCCAGGCCAAGCGTCTCAGAGGCCGAAAAGGTCAGATTTTTTCAGAGGCCAAAAAGGTTAGATGGGTAGTAGTAGTGCTGCGTGTAGATTTGGAGGCCCCTGAAAACGGGGGGCCCTGTGCGGGCGCACAGGTCGCACCCCCTTTGGATCGGGCCTGATCCTGTGAGCCCTTTACTTCGAATTTCGATTTCCACCAGCTAATTTTGCTCTTCTAAAATCATATAGTTAATTTTATTATTCTTTTCATCTATTAGTTGTCTAGTATTGCAAGATCCAAGTCATGTCTGCATTTAGAAAACATGAATCTGATTACAAAAAGCGTTTCAAGAAACAAAAATAGAGGAATTAACTCAGTCTCAGAAAGGAGATATGGATAAGTTTGTTATAAAAAAACCACAAGTGTCCTTCGGTAATCAGTTACTTCATGAAAAGTATGTACATGAAAAAATGTTGACAATGATCCTAGTACTAGAGATGTCCAGACAGAGATACAATCAAGAATAGGTACAATTTTTATATTTCCAGTTGGTATCTAAGATATTATGAACTTTATATTATTATAGTTATGTTCATGTAGTGTTTTCTTTAGAGAGATAAGGCCCATTTTAGAGTTTCGCACAGGGTCTTAGATTTTGCCAGCTCGGCCCTGCACAGGATCACTGGTCATTGACGCAACAACGCTTAAAAAATGGAGATCGAGACATTGGCATGAAGTTTCCTTGCCTTTCAGGTGATTCAGGTCCTTGCCAGCTGCTGTCCGGCCATTCCTCCTACCCTCTTGAATCCTGAAAAGGACCTACAGCGTTGGAAATTGGAACAGAATTGCTCGACAGGAGATTCCTGAACCTGAGCAAGGAAAGGAAGGACGATCGGAGGAACCCTAACCTGCCAGACGAAGAGACGCCTCGTCTCTTCGCTTGTCTCGATGACTCGATTGATCACTGTTTTTTTTTCTTTCTGATTTCGAGGGAACTGATCGCTGGATTTTTTTTGAGGGAACGATCGCTGGATGAGGGCATGAGGCGTAGTTGCTCGAGGGCTGCTCCAGGTTGCGAGACGCCAGGCCAAGCGTCTCAGAGGCCGAAAAGGTCAGATTTTTTCAGAGGCCAAAAAGGTTAGATGGGTAGTAGTAGTGCTGCGTGTAGATTTGGAGGCCCCTGAAAACGGGGGGCCCTGTGCGGGCGCACAGGTCGCACCCCCTTTGGCTCGGGCCTGATCCTGTGAGCCCTTTACTTCGAATTTCAATTTCCACCAGCTAATTTTGCTCTTCTAAAATCATATAGTTAATTTTATTATTCTTTTCATCTATTAGTTGTCTAGTATTGCAAGATCCAAGTCATGTCTGCATTTAGAAAACATGAATCTGATTACAAAAAGCGTTTCAAGAAACAAAAAATAGAGGAATTAACTCAGTCTCAGAAAGGAGATATGGATAAGTTTGTTATAAAAAAACCACAAGTGTCCTTCGGTAATCAGTTACTTCATGAAAAGCATGTACATGAAAAAATGTTGACAATGATCCTAGTACTAGAGATGTCCAGACAGAGATACAATCAAGAATAGGTACAATTTTTATATTTCCAGTTGGTATCTAAGATATTATGAACTTTATATTATTATAGTTATGTTCATGTAGTGTTTTCTTTAGCGAGATAAGGCCCATTTTAGAGTTTCGCACAGGGTCTTAGATTTTGCCAGCTCGGCCCTGCACAGGATCACTGGTCATTGACGCAACAACGCTTAAAAAAATGGAGATCGAGACATTGGCATGAAGTTTCCTTGCCTTTCAGGTGATTCAGGTCCTTGCCAGCTGCTGTCCGGCCATTCCTCCTACCCTCTTGAATCCTGAAAAGGACCTACAGCGTTGGAAATTGGAACAGAATTGCTCGACAGGAGATTCCTGAACCTGAGCAAGGAAAGGAAGGACGATCGGAGGAACCCTAACCTGCCAGACGAAGAGACGCCTCGTCTCTTCGCTTGTCTCGATGACTCGATTGATCACTGTTTTTTTTTCTTTCTGATTTCGAGGGAACTGATCGCTGGATTTTTTTTGAGGGAACGATCGCTGGATGAGGGCATGAGGCGTAGTTGCTCGAGGGCTGCTCCAGGTTGCGAGACGCCAGGCCAAGCGTCTCAGAGGCCGAAAAGGTCAGATTTTTTCAGAGGCCAAAAAGGTTAGATGGGTAGTAGTAGTGCTGCGTGTAGATTTGGAGGCCCCTGAAAACGGGGGGCCCTGTGCGGGCGCACAGGTCGCACCCCCTTTGGCTCGGGCCTGATCCTGTGAGCCCTTTACTTCGAATTTCGATTTCCACCAGCTAATTTTGCTCTTCTAAAATCATATAGTTAATTTTATTATTCTTTTCATCTATTAGTTGTCTAGTATTGCAAGATCCAAGTCATGTCTGCATTTAGAAAACATGAATCTGATTACAAAAAGTGTTTCAAGAAACAAAAAATAGAGGAATTAACTCAGTCTCAGAAAGGAGATATGGATAAGTTTGTTATAAAAAAACCACAAGTGTCCTTCGGTAATCAGTTACTTCATGAAAAGCATGTACATGAAAAAATGTTGACAATGATCCTAGTACTAGAGATGTCCAGACAGAGATACAATCAAGAATAGGTACAATTTTTATATTTCCAGTTGGTATCTAAGATATTATGAACTTTATATTATTATAGTTATGTTCATGTAGTGTTTTTTTTAGCGAGATAAGGCCCATTTTAGAGTTTCGCACAGGGTCTTAGATTTTGCCAGCTCGGCCCTGCACAGGATCACTGGTCATTGACGCAACAACGCTTAAAAAAATGGAGATCGAGACATTGGCATGAAGTTTCCTTGCCTTTCAGGTGATTCAGGTCCTTGCCAGCTGCTGTCCGGCCATTCCTCCTACCCTCTTGAATCCTGAAAAGGACCTACAGCGTTGGAAATTGGAACAGAATTGCTCGACAGGAGATTCCTGAACCTGAGCAAGGAAAGGAAGGACGATCGGAGGAACCCTAACCTGCCAGACGAAGAGACGCCTCGTCTCTTCGCTTGTCTCGATGACTCGATTGATCACTGTTTTTTTTTCTTTCTGATTTCGAGGGAACTGATCGCTGGATTTTTTTTGAGGGAACGATCGCTGGATGAGGGCATGAGGCGTAGTTGCTCGAGGGCTGCTCCAGGTTGCGAGACGCCAGGCCAAGCGTCTCAGAGGCCGAAAAGGTCAGATTTTTTCAGAGGCCAAAAAGGTTAGATGGGTAGTAGTAGTGCTGCGTGTAGATTTGGAGGCCCCTGAAAACGGGGGGCCCTGTGCGGGCGCACAGGTCGCACCCCCTTTGGCTCGGGCCTGATCCTGTGAGCGCTTTACTTCGAATTTCGATTTCCACCAGCTAATTTTGCTCTTCTAAAATCATATAGTTAATTTTATTATTCTTTTCATCTATTAGTTGTCTAGTATTGCAAGATCCAAGTCATGTCTGCATTTAGAAAACATGAATCTGATTACAAAAAGCGTTTCAAGAAACAAAAAATAGAGGAATTAACTCAGTCTCAGAAAGGAGATATGGTAAAGTTTGTTATAAAAAAACCACAAGTGTCCTCCGGTAATCAGTTACTTCATGAAAAGCATGTACATGAAAAAATGTTGACAATGATCCTAGTACTAGAGATGTCCAGACAGAGATACAATCAAGAATAGGTACAATTTTTATATTTCCAGTTGGTATCTAAGATATTATGAACTTTATATTATTATAGTTATGTTCATGTAGTGTTTTCTTTAGCGAGATAAGGCCCATTTTAGAGTTTCGCATAGGGTCTTAGATTTTGCCAGCTCGGCCCTGCACAGGATCATTGGATATTGACGCAACAACGCTTAAAAAATGGAGATCGAGACATTGGCATGAAGTTTCCTTGCCTTTCAGGTGATTCAGGTCCTTGCCAGCTGCTGTCCGGCCATTCCTCCTACCCTCCTGAATCCTGAAAAGGACCTACAGCGTTGGAAATTGGAACAGAATTGCTCGACAGGAGATTCCTGAACCTGAGCAAGGAAAGGAAGGACGATCGGAGGAACCCTAACCTGCCAGACGAAGAGACGCCTCGTCTCTTCGCTTGTCTCGATGACTCGATTGATCACTGCTTTTTTTTTCTGATTTCGAGGGAACTGATCGCTGGATTTTTTTTGAGGGAACGATCGCTGGATGAGGGCATGAGGCGTAGTTGCTCGAGGGCTGCTCCAGGTTGCGAGACGCCAGGCCAAGCGTCTCAGAGGCCGAAAAGGTCAGATTTTTTTCAGAGGCCAAAAAGGTTAGATGGGTAGTAGTAGTGCTGCGTGTAGATTTGGAGGCCCCTGAAAACGGGGGGCCCTGTGCGGGCGCACAGGTCGCACCCCCTTTGGCTCGGGCCTGATCCTGTGATCCCTTTACTTCGAATTTCGATTTCCACCAGCTAATTTTGCTCTTCTAAAATCGTATAGTTAATTTTATTATTCTTTTCATCTATTAGTTGTCTAGTATTGCAAGATCCAAGTCATGTCTGCATTTAGAAAACATGAATCTGATTACAAAAAGCGTTTGAAGAAACAAAAAATAGAGGAATTAACTCAGTCTCAGAAAGGAGATATGGATAAGTTTGTTATAAAAAAAACCACAAGTGTCCTCCGGTAATCAGTTACTTCATGAAAAGCATGCACGTGAAAAAATGTTGACAATGATCCTAGCACTAGAGATGTCCAGACAGAGATACAATCAAGAATAGGTACAATTTTTATATTTCCAGTTGGTATCTAAGATATTATGAACTTTATATTATTATAGTTATGTTCATGTAGTGTTTTCTTTAGCGAGATAAGGCCCATTTTAGAGTTTCGCACAGGGTCTTAGATTTTGCCAGCTCGGCCCTGCACAGGATCACTGGTCATTGACGCAACAACGCTTAAAAAATGGAGATCGAGACATTGGCATGAAGTTTCCTTGCCTTTCAGGTGATTCAGGTCCTTGCCAGCTGCTGTCCGGCCATTCCTCCTACCCTCTTGAATCCTGAAAAGGACCTACAGCGTTGGAAATTGGAACAGAATTGCTCGACAGGAGATTCCTGAACCTGAGCAAGGAAAGGAAGGACGATCGGAGGAACCCTAACCTGCCAGACGAAGAGACGCCTCGTCTCTTCACTTGTCTCGATGACTCGATTGATCACTATTTTTTTTTTCTGATTTCGAGGGAACTGATCGCTGGATTTTTTTTGAGGGAACGATCGCTGGATGAGGGCATGAGGCGTAGTTGCTCGAGGGCTGCTCCAGGTTGTGAGACGCCAGGCCAAGCGTCTCAGAGGCCGAAAAGGTCAGATTTTTTCAGAGGCCAAAAATGTTAGATGGGTAGTAGTAGTGCTGCGTGTAGATTTGGAGGCCCCTGAAAACGGGGGGCCCTGTGCGGGCGCACAGGTCGCACCCCCTTTGGCTCGGGCCTGATCCTGTGAGCCCTTTACTTTGAATTTCGATTTCCACCAGCTAATTTTGCTCTTCTAAAATCATATAGTTAATTTTATTATTCTTTTCATCTATTAGTTGTCTAGTATTGCAAGATCCAAGTCATGTCTGCATTTAGAAAACATGAATCTGATTACAAAAAGCGTTTGAAGAAACAAAAAATAGTGGAATTAACTCAGTCTCAGAAAGGAGATATGGATAAGTTTGTTATAAAAAAAACCACAAGTGTCCTCCGGTAATCAGTTACTTCATGAAAAGCATGTACATGAAAAAATGTTGACAATGATCCTAGCACTAGAGATGTCCAGACAGAGATACAATCAAGAATAGGTACAATTTTTATATTTCCAGCTGGTATCTAAGATATTATGAACTTTATATTATTATAGTTATGTTCATGTAGTGTTTTCTTTAGCGAGATAAGGCCCATTTTAGAGTTTCACACAGGGTCTTAGATTTTGCCAGCTCGGCCCTGCACAGGATCATTGGTTATTGACGCAACAACGTTTTAAAAAATGGAGATCGAGACATTGGCATGAAGTTTCCTTGCCTTTCAGGTGATTCAGGTCCTTGCCAGCTGCTGTCCGGCCATTCCTCCTACCTTCCTGAATCCTGAAAAGGACCTACAGCGTTGGAAATTGGAACAGAATTGCTCGACAGGAGATTCCTGAACCTGAGCAAGGAAAGGAAGGATGATCGGAGGAATCCTAACCTGCCAGACGAAGAGACGCCTCGTCTCTTCGCTTGTCTCGATGACTTGATTGATCACTGTTTTTTTTTCTTTCTGATTTCGAGGGAACTGATCGCTGGATTTTTTTGAGGGAACGATCGCTGGATGAGGGCATGAGGCGTAGTTGCTCGAGGGCTGCTCCAGGTTGCGAGACGCCAGGCCAAGCGTCTCAGAGGCCGAAAAGGTCAGATTTTTTTCAGAGGCCAAAAAGGTTAGATGGGTAGTAGTAGTGCTGCGTGTAGATTTGGAGGCCCCTGAAAACGGGGGGCCCTGTGCGGGCGCACAGGTCGCACCCCCTTTGGCTCGGGCCTGATCCTGTGAGCCCTTTACTTTGAATTTCGATTTCCACCAGCTAATTTTGCTCTTCTAAAATCATATAGTTAATTTTATTATTCTTTTCATCTATTAGTTGTCTAGTATTGCAAGATCCAAGTCATGTCTGCATTTAGAAAACATGAATCTGATTACAAAAAGCGTTTGAAGAAACAAAAAATAGAGGAATTAACTCAGTCTCAGAAAGGAGATATGGATAAGTTTGTTATAAAAAAACCACAAGTGTCCTCCGGTAATCAGTTACTTCATGAAAAGCATGGACATGAAAAAATGTTGACAATGATCCTAGCACTAGAGATGTCCAGACAGAGATACAATCAAGAATAGGTACAATTTTTATATTTATAGTTGGTATCTAAGATATTATGAACTTTATATTATTATAGTTATGTTCATGTAGTGTTTTCTTTAGCGAGATAAGGCCCATTTTAGAGTTTTGCACAGGGTCTTAGATTTTGCCAGCTCGGCCCTGCACAGGATCATTGGTTATTGACGCAACAACGCTTAAAAAAATGGAGATCGAGACATTGGCATGAAGTTTCCTTGCCTTTCAGGTGATTCAGGTCCTTGCCAGCTGCTGTCCGGCCATTCCTCCTACCCTCTTGAATCCTGAAAAGGACCTACAGCGTTGGAAATTGGAACAGAATTGCTCGACAGGAGATTCCTGAACTTTAGCAAGGAAAAGAAGGACGATCGGAGGAACCCTAACCTGCCAGACGAAGAGACGCCTCCTCTCTTCGCTTGTCTCGATGACTCGATTGATCACTGTTTTTTTTATTTCTGATTTCGAGGGAACTGATCGCTGGATTTTTTTTGAGGGAACGATCGCTGGATGAGGGCATGAGGCGTAGTTGCTCGAGGGCTGCTCCAGGTTGCGAGACGCCAGGCCAAGCGTCTCAGAGGCCGAAAAGGTCAGATTTTTTTCAGAGGCCAAAAAGGTTAGATGGGTAGTAGTAGTGCTGGGTGTAGATTTGGAGGCCCCTGAAAACGGGGGGCCCTGTGCGGGTGCACAGGTCGCACCCCCTTTTGCTCGGGCCTGATCCTGTGAGCCCTTTACTTCGAATTTCGATTTCCACCAGCTAATTTTGCTCTTCTAAAATCATATAGTTAATTTTATTATTCTTTTCATCTATTAGTTGTCTAGTATTGCAAGATCCAAGTCATGTCTGCATTTAGAAAACATGAATCTGATTACAAAAAGCGTTTGAAGAAACAAAAAATAGAGGAATTAACTCAGTCTCAGAAAGGAGATATGGATAAGTTTGTTATAAAAAAAACCACAAGTGTCCTCCGGTAATCAGTTACTTCATGAAAAGCATGCACATGAAAAAATGTTGACAATGATCCTAGCACTAGAGATGTCCAGACAGAGATACAATTAAGAATAGGTACAATTTTTATATTTCCAGTTGGTATCTAAGATATTATGAACTTTATATTATTATAGTTATGTTCATGTAGTGTTTTCTTTAGCGAGATAAGGCCCATTTTAGAGTTTCGCACAGGGTTTTAGATTTTGCCAGCTCGGCCCTGCACAGGATCACTGGTTATTGACGCAACACCGCTTAAAAAAATGGAGATCGAGACATTGGCATGAAGTTTCCTTGCCTTTCAGGTGATTCGGGTCCTTGCCAGCTGCTGTCCGGCCATTCCTCCTACCCTCCTGAATCCTGAAAAGGACCTACAGCGTTGGAAGTTGGAACAGAATTGCTCGACAGGAGATTCCTGAACCTGAGCAAGGAAAGGAAGGACGATCGGAGGAACCCTAACCTGCCAGACGAAGAGACGCCTCGTCTCTTCGCTTGTCTCGATGACTCGATTGATCACTATTTTTTTTCTTTCTGATTTCGAGGGAACTGATCGCTGGATTTTTTTTGAGGGAACGATCGCTGGATGAGGGCATGAGGCGTAGTTGCTCGAGGGCTGCTCCAGGTTGCGAGACGCCAGGCCAAGCGTCTCAGAGGCCGAAAAGGTCAGATTTTTTTCAGAGGCCAAAAAGGTTAGATGGGTAGTAGTAGTGCTGCGTGTAGATTTGGAGGCCCCTGAAAACGGGGGGCCCTGTGCGGGCGCACAGGTCGCACCCCCTTTGGCTCGGGCCTGATCCTGTGAGCCCTTTACTTCGAATTTCGATTTCCACCAGCTAATTTTGCTCTTCTAAAATCATATAGTTAATTTTATTATTCTTTTCATCTATTAGTTGTCTAGTATTGCAAGATCCAAGTCATGTCTGCATTTAGAAAACATGAATATGATGACAAAAAGCGTTTGAAGAAACAAAAAATAGAGGAATTAACTCAGTCTCAGAAAGGAGATATGGATAAGTTTGTTATAAAAAAACCACAAGTGTCCTCCGGTAATTAGTTACTTCATGAAAAGCATGCACATGAAAAAATGTTGACAATGATCCTAGCACTAGAGATGTCCAGACAGAGATACAATCAAGAATAGGTACAATTTTTATATTTCCAGTTGGTATCTAAGATATTATGAACTTTATATTATTATAGTTATGTTCATGTAGTGTTTTCTTTAGCGAGATAAGGCCCATTTTAGAGTTTCGCATAGGGTCTTAGATTTTGCCAGCTCGGCCCTGCACAGGATCATTGGATATTGACGCAACAACGCTTAAAAAATGGAGATCGAGACATTGGCATGAAGTTTGCTTGCCTTTCAGGTGATTCAGGTCCTTGCCAGCTGCTGTCCGGCCATTCCTCCTACCCTCCTGAATCCTGAAAAGGACCTACAGCGTTGGAAATTGGAACAGAATTGCTCGACAGGAGATTCCTGAACCTGAGCAAGGAAAGGAAGGACGATCGGAGGAACCCTAACCTGCCAGACGAAGAGACGCCTCGTCTCTTCGCTTGTCTCGATGACTCGATTGATCACTGCTTTTTTTTTTCTGATTTCGAGGGAACTGATCGCTGGATTTTTTTGAGGGAACGATCGCTGGATGAGGGCATGAGGCGTTGTTGCTCGAGGGCTGCTCCAGGTTGCGAGACGCCAGGCCAAGCGTCTTAGAGGCCGAAAAGGTCAGATTTTTTTCAGAGGCCAAAAAGGTTAGATGGGTAGTAGTAGTGCTGCGTGTAGATTTGGAGGCCCCTGAAAACGGGGGGCCCTGTGCGGGCGCACAGGTCGCACCCCCTTTGGCTCGGGCCTGATCCTGTGATCCCTTTACTTTGAATTTCGATTTCCACCAGCTAATTTTGCTCTTCTAAAATCGTATAGTTAATTTTATTATTCTTTTCATCTATTAGTTGTCTAGTATTGCAAGATCCAAGTCATGTCTGCATTTAGAAAACATGAATCTGATTACAAAAAGCGTTTGAAGAAACAAAAAATAGAGGAATTAACTCAGTCTCAGAAAGGAGATATGGATAAGTTTGTTATAAAAAAAACCACAAGTGTCCTCCGGTAATCAGTTACTTCATGAAAAGCATGCACCTGAAAAAATGTTGACAATGATCCTAGCACTAGAGATGTCCAGACAGAGATACAATCAAGAATAGGTACATTTTTTATATTTACAGTTGGTATCTAAGATATTTTGAACTTTATATTATTATAGTTATGTTCATGTAGTGTTTTCTTTAGCGAGATAAGGCCCATTTCAGAGTTTCGCACAGGGTCTTAGATTTTGCCAGCTCGGCCCTGCACAGGATCACTGGTTATTGACGCAACAACGCTTAAAAAAATGGAGATCGAGACATTGGCATGAAGTTTCCTTGCCTTTCAGGTGATTCAGGTCCTTGCCAGCTGCTGTCCGGCCATTCCTCCTACCCTCCTGAATCCTGAAAAGGACCTACAGCGTTGGAAATTGGAACAGAATTGCTCGACAGGAGATTCCTGAACCTGAGCAAGGAAAGGAAGGACGATCGGAGGAACCCTAACCTGCCAGACGAAGAGACGCCTCGTCTCTTCGCTTGGCTCGATGACTCGATTGATCACTGCTTTTTTTTTCTGATTTCGAGGGAACTGATCGCTGGATTTTTTTTTGAGGGAACGATCGCTGGATGAGGGCATGAGGCGTAGTTGCTCGAGGGCTGCTCCAGGTTGCGAGACGCCAGGCCAAGCGTCTCAGAGGCCGAAAAGGTCAGATTTTTTTCAGAGGCCAAAAAGGTTAGATGGGTAGTAGTAGTGCTGCGTGTAGATTTGGAGGCCCCTGAAAACGGGGGGCCCCGTGCGGGCGCACAGCTCGCACCCCCTTTGGCTCGGGCCTGATCCTGTGAGCCCTTTACTTCGAATTTCGATTTCCACCAGCTAATTTTGCTCTTCTAAAATCATATAGTTAATTTTATTATTCTTTTCATCTATTAGTTGTCTAGTATTGCAAGATCCAAGTCATGTCTGCATTTAGAAAACATAAATCTGATTACAAAAAGCGTTTGAAGAAACAAAAAATAGAGGAATTAACTCAGTCTCAGAAAGGAGATATGGATAAGTTTGTTATAAAAAAACCACAAGTGTCCTCCGGTAATCAGTTACTTCATGAAAAGCATGCACATGAAAAAATGTTGCCAATGATCCTTGCACTAGAGATGTCCAGACAGAGATACAATCAAGAATAGGTACAATTTTTATATTTCCAGTTGGTATCTAAGATATTATGAACTTTTTATTATTATAGTTATGTTCATGTAGTGTTTTCTTTAGCGAGATAAGGCCCATTTTAGAGTTTCGCACAGGGTCTTAGATTTTGCCAGCTCGGCCCTGCACAGGATCACTGGTTATTGACACAACAACGCTTAAAAAAATGGAGATTGAGACATCGGCATGAAGTTTCCTTGCCTTTCAGGTGATTCAGGTCCTTGCCAGCTGCTGTCCGGCCATTCCTCCTACCCTCCTGAATCCTGAAAAGGACCTACAGCGTTGGAAATTGGAACAGAATTGCTCGACAGGAGATTCCTGAACCTGAGCAAGGAAAGGAAGGACGATCGGAGGAACCCTAACCTGCCAGACGAAGAGACGCCTCGTCTCTTCGCTTGTCTCGATGACTCGATTGATCACTGTTTTTTTTCTTTCTGATTTCGAGGGAACTGATCGCTGGATTTTTTTGAGGGAACGATCGCTGGATGAGGGCATGAGGCGTAGTTGCTCGAGGGCTGCTCCAGGTTGTGAGACGCCAGGCCAAGTGTCTGAGAGACTAAAAAGGTCAGATTTTTTCAGAGGCCAAAAAGGTTAGATGGGTAGTAGTAGTGTTGCGTGTAGATTTGGAGGCCCCTGAAAACGGGGGGCCCTGTGCGGGCGCACAGGTCGCACCCCCTTTGGCTCGGGCCTGATCCTGTGAGCCCTTTACTTCGAATTTCGATTTCCACCAGCTAATTTTGCTCTTCTAAAATCATATAGTTAATTTTATTATTCTTTTCATCTATTAGTTGTCTAGTATTGCAAGATCCAAGTCATGTCTGCATTTAGAAAACATGAATCTGATTACAAAAAGCGTTTGAAGAAAAAAAATAGAGGAATTAACTCAGTCTCAGAAAGGAGATATGGATAAGTTTGTTATAAAAAAACCACAAGTGTCCTCCGGTAATCAGTTACTTCATGAAAAGTATGCACATGAAAAAATGTTGACAATGATGCTAGCACTAGAGATGTCCAGACAGAGATACAATCAAGAATATTACAATTTTTATATTTCCAGTTGGTATCTAAGATATTATGAACTTTTTATTATTATAGTTATGTTCATGTAGTGTCTTCTTGAGCGAGATAAGGCCCATTTTAGAGTTTCGCACAGGGTCTTAGATTTTGCCAGCTCGGCCCTGCACAGGATCATTGGTTATTGACGCAACAACGCTTAAAAAAATGGAGATCGAGACATTGGCATGAAGTTTCCTTGCCTTTCAGGCGATTCAGGTCCTTGCCAGCTGCTGTCCGGCCATTCCTCCTACCCTCCTGAATCCTGAAAAGGACCTACAGCGTTGGAAATTGGAACAGAATTGCTCGACAGGAGATTCCTGAACCTGAGCAAGGAAAGGAAGGACGATCGGAGGAACCCTAACTTGCCAGACGAAGAGACGCCTCGTCTCTTCGCTTGTCTCGATGACTCGATTGATCACTGCTTTTTTTTTCTGATTTCGAGGGAACTGATCGCTGGATTTTTTTTGAGGGAACGATCGCTGGATGAGGGCATGAGGCGTAGTTGCTCGAGGGCTGCTCCAGGTTGCGAGACGCCAGGCCAAGCGTCTCAGAGGCCGAAAAGGTCAGAATTTTTTCAGAGGCCAAAAAGGTTAGATGGGTAGTAGTAGTGCCGCGTGTAGATTTGGAGGCCCCTGAAAACGGGGGGCCCTGTGCGGGCGCACATGTCGCACCCCCTTTGGCTCAGGCCTGATCCTGTGAGCCCTTTACTTCGAATTTCGATTTCCACCAGCTAATTTTGCTCTTCTAAAATCATATAGTTAATTTTATTATTCTTTTCATCTATTAGTTGTCTAGTATTGCAAGATCCAAGTCATGTCTGCATTTAGAAAACATGAATCTGATTACAAAAAGCGTTTGAAGAAACAAAAAATAGAGGAATTAACTCAGTCTCAGAAAGGAGATATGGATAAGTTTGTTATAAAAAAACCACAAGTGTCCTCCGGTAATCAGTTACTTCATGAAAAGTATGCACATGAAAAAATGTTGACAATGATGCTAGCACTAGAGATGTCCAGACAGAGATACAATCAAGAATATTACATTTTTATATTTCCAGTTGGTATCTAAGATATTATGAACTTTATATTATTATAGTTATGTTCATGTAGTGTTTCTTTAGCGAGATAAGGCCCATTTTAGAGTTTCGCACAGGGTCTTAGATTTTGCCAGCTCGGCCCTGCACAGGATCACTGGTTATTGACGCAACAACGCTTAAAAAATGGAGATCGAGACATTGGCATGAAGTTTCCTTGCCTTTCAGGTGATTCAGGTCCTTGCCAGCTGCTTTCCGGCCATTCCTCCTACCCTCCTGAATCCTGAAAAGGACCTACAACGTTGGAAATTGGAACAGAATTGCTCGACAGGAGATTCCTGAACCTGAGCAAGGAAAGGAAGGACGATCAGGAGGAACCCTAACCTGCCAGACGAAGAGACGCCTCGTCTCTTCGCTTGTCTCGATGACTCGATTGATCACTGCTTTTTTTTCTGATTTCGAGGGAACTGATCGCTGGATTTTTTTTGAGGGAACGATCGCTGGATGAGGGCATGAGGCGTAGTTGCTCGAGGGCTGCTCCAGGTTGCGAGACGCCAGGCCAAGCGTCTCAGAGGCCGAAAAGGTCAGATTTTTTTCAGAGGCCAAAAAGGTTAGATGGGTAGTAGTAGTGCTGCGTGTAGATTTGGAGGCCCCTGAAAACGGGGGGCCCTGTGCGGGCGCACAGGTCGCACCCCCTTTGGCTCGGGCCTGATCCTGTGAGCCCTTTACTTCGAATTTCGATTTCCACCAGCTAATTTTGCTCTTCTAAAATCATATAGTTAATTTTATTATTCTTTTCATCTATTAGTTGTCTAGTATTGCAAGATCCAAGTCATGTCTGCATTTAGAAAACATGAATCTGATTACAAAAAGCGTTTGAAGAAACAAAAAATAGAGGAATTAACTCAGTCTCAGAAAGGAGATATGGATAAGTTTGTTATAAAAAAACCACAAGTGTCCTCCGGTAATCAGTTACTTCATGAAAAGCATGCACATGAAAAAATGTTGACAATGATCCTAGCACTAGAGATGTCCAGACAGAGATACAATCAAGAATAGGTACAATTTTTATATTTCCAGTTGGTATCTAAGATATTATGAACTTTATATTATTATAGTTATGTTCATGTAGTGTTTTCTTTAGCGAGATAAGGCCCATTTTAAAGTTTCGCACAGGGTCTTAGATTTTGCCAGCTCGGCCCTGCACAGGATCACTGGTTATTGACGCAACAACGCTTAAAAAAATGGAGATCGAGACATTGGCATGAAGTTTCCTTGCCTTTCAGGTGATTCAGGTCCTTGCCAGCTGCTGTCCGGCCATTCCTCCTACCCTCCTGAATCCTGAAAAGGACCTACAGCGTTGGAAATTGGAACAGAATTGCTCGACAGGAGATTCCTGAACCTGAGCAAGGAAAGGAAGGACGATCGGAGGAACCCTAACCTGCCAGACGAAGAGACGCCTCGTCTCTTCGCTTGTCTCGATGACTCGATTGATCACTGTTTTTTTTCTTTCTGATTTCGAGGGAACTGATCGCTGGATTTTTTTTGAGGGAACGATCGCTGGATGAGGGCATGAGGCGTAGTTGCTCGAGGGCTGCTCCAGGTTGCGAGACGCCAGGCCAAGCGTCTCAGAGGCCGAAAAAGGTCAGATTTTTTCAGAGGCCAAAAAGGTTAGATGGGTAGTAGTAGTGTTGCGTGTAGATTTGGAGGCCCCTGAAAACGGGGGGCCCTGTGCGGGCGCACAGGTCGCACCCCCTTTGGCTCGGGCCTGATCCTGTGAGCCCTTTACTTCGAATTTCGATTTCCACCAGCTAATTTTGCTCTTCTAAAATCATATAGTTAATTTTATTATTCTTTTCATCTATTAGTTGTCTAGTATTGCAAGATCCAAGTCATGTCTGCATTTAGAAAACATGAATCTGATTACAAAAAGCGTTTGAAGAAAAAAAATTAGAGGAATTAACTCAGTCTCAGAAAGGAGATATGGATAAGTTTGTTATAAAAAAACCACAAGTGTCCTCCGGTAATCAGTTACTTCATGAAAAGTATGCACATGAAAAAATGTTGACAATGATGCTAGCACTAGAGATGTCCAGACAGAGATACAATCAAGAATATTACAATTTTTATATTTCCAGTTGGTATCTAAGATATTATGAACTTTTTATTATTATAGTTATGTTCATGTAGTGTCTTCTTTAGCGAGATAAGGCCCATTTTAGAGTTTCGCACAGGGTCTTAGATTTTGCCAGCTCGGCCCTGCACAGGATCATTGGTTATTGACGCAACAACGCTTAAAAAAATGGAGATCGAGACATTGGCATGAAGTTTCCTTGCCTTTCAGGCGATTCAGGTCCTTGCCAGCTGCTGTCCGGCCATTCCTCCTACCCTCCTGAATCCTGAAAAGGACCTACAGCGTTGGAAATTGGAACAGAATTGCTCGACAGGAGATTCCTGAACCTGAGCAAGGAAAGGAAGGACGATCGGAGGAACCCTAACCTGCCAGACGAAGAGACGCCTCGTCTCTTCGCTTGTCTCGATGACTCGATTGATCACTGCTTTTTTTTTCTGATTTCGAGGGAACTGATCGCTGGATTTTTTTTTGAGGGAACGATCGCTGGATGAGGGCATGAGGCGTAGTTGCTCGAGGGCTGCTCCAGGTTGCGAGACGCCAGGCCAAGCGTCTCAGAGGCCGAAAAGGTCAGATTTTTTTCAGAGGCCAAAAAGGTTAGATGGGTAGTAGTAGTGCTGCGTGTAGATTTGGAGGCCCCTGAAAACGGGGGGCCCTGTGCGGGCGCACATGTCGCACCCCCTTTGGCTCAGGCCTGATCCTGTGAGCCCTTTACTTCGAATTTCGATTTCCACCAGCTAATTTTGCTCTTCTAAAATCATATAGTTAATTTTATTATTCTTTTCATCTATTAGTTGTCTAGTATTGCAAGATCCAAGTCATGTCTGCATTTAGAAAACATGAATCTGATTACAAAAAGCGTTTGAAGAAACAAAAAATAGAGGAATTAACTCAGTCTCAGAAAGGAGATATGGATAAGTTTGTTATAAAAAAACCACAAGTGTCCTCCGGTAATCAGTTACTTCATGAAAAGTATGCACATGAAAAAATGTTGACAATGATGCTAGCACTAGAGATGTCCAGACAGAGATACAATCAAGAATATTACAATTTTTATATTTCCAGTTGGTATCTAAGATATTATGAACTTTATATTATTATAGTTATGTTCATGTAGTGTCTTCTTTAGCGAGATAAGGCCCATTTTAGAGTTTCGCACAGGGTCTTAGATTTTGCCAGCTCGGCCCTGCACAGGATCACTGGTTATTGACGCAACAACGCTTAAAAAAATGGAGATCGAGACATTGGCATGAAGTTTCCTTGCCTTTCAGGTGATTCAGGTCCTTGCCAGCTGCTTTCCGGCCATTCCTCCTACCCTCCTGAATCCTGAAAAGGACCTACAACGTTGGAAATTGGAACAGAATTGCTCGACAGGAGATTCCTGAACCTGAGCAAGGAAAGGAAGGACGATCAGAGGAACCCTAACCTGCCAGACGAAGAGACGCCTCGTCTCTTCGCTTGTCTCGATGACTCGATTGATCACTGTTTTTTTTTCTTTTTGATTTCGAGGGAACTGATCGCTGGATTTTTTTTGAGGGAACGATCGCTGGATGAGGGCATGAGGCGTAGTTGCTCGAGGGCTGCTCCAGGTTGCGAGACGCCAGGCCAAGCGTCTCAGAGGCCGAAAAAGGTCAGATTTTTTTCAGAGGCCAAAAAGGTTAGATGGGTAGTAGTAGTGCTGCGTGTAGATTTGGAGGCCCCTGAAAGCGGGGGGCCCTGTGCAGGTGCACAGGTCGCACCCCCTTTTGCTCGGGCCTGATCCTGTGAGCCCTTTACTTCGAATTTCGATTTCCACCAGCTAATTTTGCTCTTCTAAAATCATATAGTTAATTTTATTATTCTTTTCATCTATTAGTTGTCTAGTATTGCAAGATCCAAGTCATGTCTGCATTTAGAAAACATGAATCTGATTACAAAAAGCGTTTGAAGAAACAAAAAATAGAGGAATTAACTCAGTCTCAGAAAGGAGATATGGATAAGTTTGTTATAAAAAAAACCACAAGTGTCCTCCGGTAATCAGTTACTTCATGAAAAGCATGCACATGAAAAAATGTTGACAATGATCCTAGCACTAGAGATGTCCAGACAGAGATACAATTAAGAATAGGTACAATTTTTATATTTCCAGTTGGTATCTAAGATATTATGAACTTTATATTATTATAGTTATGTTCATGTAGTGTTTTCTTTAGCGAGATAAGGCCCATTTTAGAGTTTCGCACAGGGTTTTAGATTTTGCCAGCTCGGCCCTGCACAGGATCACTGGTTATTGACGCAACAACGCTTAAAAAATGGAGATCGAGACATTGGCATGAAGTTTCCTTGCCTTTCAGGTGATTCGGGTCCTTGCCAGCTGCTGTCCGGCCATTCCTCCTACCCTCCTGAATCCTGAAAAGGACCTACAGCGTTGGAAGTTGGAACAGAATTGCTCGACAGGAGATTCCTGAACCTGAGCAAGGAAAGGAAGAACGATCGGAGGAACCCTAACCTGCCAGACGAAGAGACGCCTCGTCTCTTCGCTTGTCTCGATGACTCGATTGATCACTATTTTTTTTCTTTCTGATTTCGAGGGAACTGATCGCTGGATTTTTTTTGAGGGAACGATCGCTGGATGAGGGCATGAGGCATAGTTGCTCGAGGGCTGCTCCAGGTTGCGAGACGCCAGGCCAAGCGTCTCAGAGGCCGAAAAGGTCAGATTTTTTTCATAGGCCAAAAAGGTTAGATGGGTAGTAGTAGTGCTGCGTGTATATTTGGAGGCCCCTGAAAACGGGGGGCCCTGTGCGGGCGCACAGGTCGCACCCCCTTTGGCTCGGGCCTGATCCTGTGAGCCCTTTACTTCGAATTTCGATTTCCACCAGCTAATTTTGCTCTTCTAAAATCATATAGTTAATTTTATTATTCTTTTCATCTATTAGTTGTCTAGTATTGCAAGATCCAAGTCATGTCTGCATTTAGAAAACATGAATATGATGACAAAAAGCGTTTAAAGAAACAAAAAATAGAGGAATTAACTCAGTCTCAGAAAGGAGATATGGATAAGTTTGTTATAAAAAAAACTACAAGTGTCCTCCGGTAATTAGTTACTTCATGAAAAGCATGCACATGAAAAAATGTTGACAATGATCCTAGCACTAGAGATGTCCAGACAGAGATACAATCAAGAATAGGTACAATTTTTATATTTCCAGTTGGTATCTAAGATATTATGAACTTTATATTATTATAGTTATGTTCATGTAGTGTTTTCTTTAGCGAGATAAGGCCCATTTTAGAGTTTCGCATAGGGTCTTAGATTTTGCCAGCTCGGCCCTGCACAGGGTCATTGGATATTGACGCAACAACGCTTAAAAAATGGAGATCGAGACATTGGCATGAAGTTTCCTTGCCTTTCAGGTGATTCAGGTCCTTGCCAGCTGCTGTCCGGCCATTCCTCCTACCCTCCTGAATCCTGAAAAGGACCTACAGCGTTGGAAATTGGAACAGAATTGCTCGACAGGAGATTCCTGAACCTGAGCAAGGAAAGGAAGGACGATCGGAGGAACCCTAACCTGCCAGACGAAGAGACGCCTCGTCTCTTCGCTTGTCTCGATGACTCGGTTGATCACTGGTTTTTTTTCTTTCTAATTTCGAGGGAACTGATCGCTTGATTTTTTTTAGGGAACGATCGCTGGATGAGGGCATGAGGTGTAGTTGCTCGAGGGCTGCTCCAGGTTGCGAGACGCCAGGCCAAGCGTCTCAGAGGCCGAAAAGGTCAGATTTTTTTCAGAGGCCAAAAAGGTTAGATGGGTAGTAGTAGTGCTGCGTGTAGATTTGGAGGCCCCTGAAAACGGGGGGCCCTGTGCGGGCGCACAGGTCGCACCCGCTTTGGCTCGGGCCTGATCTTGTGATCCCTTTACTTCGAATTTCGATTTCCACCAGCTAATTTTGCTCTTCTAAAATCGTATAGTTAATTTTATTATTCTTTTCATCTATTAGTTGTCTAGTATTGCAAGATGCAAGTCATCTCTGCATTTAGAAAACATGAATCTGATTACAAAAAGCGTTTGAAGAAACAAAAAATAGAGAAATTAACTCAGTCTCAGAAAGGAGATATGGATAAGTTTGTTATAAAAAAACCACAAGTGTCCTCCGGTAATCAGTTACTTCATGAAAAGCATGCACGTGAAAAAATGTTGACAATGATCCTAGCACTAGAGATGTCCAGACAGAGATACAATCAAGAATAGGTACAATTTTTATATTTCCAGTTGGTATCTAAGATATTATGAACTTTATATTATTATAGTTATGTTTATGTAGTGTTTTCTTTAGCGAGATAAGGCCCATTTTAGATTTTCGCACAGGGCCTTAGATTTTGCCAGCTCGGCCCTGGAGGCAGCACGCCCGCCCCGGAAGGTAGCGCTCGCGGGAGCACGGCCGGCGCGGCGCCGGGGTCGGCCATAGGAGGACATGCGCGTGAGCGAGGCTGCGGGACTGCGGCAGAGGGCGGTTAGGGGTGGGCGCGCGGGGCGGCTGGGCTGGCGCGTGCACGGCCGAGGTCGGCCATGGCCATGGTCGCTGAGCTCATGCTCGAGCGGGCGATGCTACCTTTGCCAACTCAGCGTGCCAAGTCAGAATGATTACAAGTAAAACCACCTTCAATCCGCTCCAAAACCACCCCAGGGCGACATTTATTTGGTTTCGTAGAGTTCAGGGGGGAAATAATCCGGTTTTAGAGTTTAGGGGGATATTGATCCATTAGGGAAGATTTGAGGGGGAAAGCTATACTTTCTTCAAGAATCTATGGACCGGTTCGGTCCGGTTCAAAGACTTCCACGCGTTTACTTCTTTGTTTTTTTTTATCGGTGATCGTAGTGTTCATCGATTTTCTTAGTTCTTTTAGCCTTTCTTCATTTTTCATACGTTTCGTTATTTTTTCATTTCCTTTTTCAAATACATGTCAATTTTTTTAATACATGTTGTACGTTTTCCTTATAGACGTGTACTCTCTTGATCTATATTCCTTGTTACTCAAACGGATGTACCTAGCACCGAAATACCTCTATATGGATCGGGGGGAGTAAGATTTTTTCGTACATGTTGAATATTTTTTTAAAAAATAAATGTTAAACATTTTCAAACGTATTGAACATTTTTTGAATGGTATAAAAACGTTTTATAAAACTAAGTGAACATTTCTTTACATTGCATTTTTTAAATGTCACGAAGAAATTCTTGCAACACGTGGACATTTTTTGAATGGTACGAAATATTTTTTAAAACAGTGCAAACATTCTTTTACATTGCATAACCATTTTCTTTTGAAATGTGATGAACATATTTTCAAATGGCACGAAATATTTCTTGAAAATACACAAACATTTTTTTACTACATGTAAGCATGTTTCCGAAATGTCACAAGCATTTATTCCTAACATGTAAATATTTTTAAATGGCATGGATTTTTTTGAATACTATCGGTATTTTTTTGGAAGTTTAATGAACAATTTTATTTACACTGCATGCTTTTTTGTAAAATTCATGATGAACATTTAGAAGCAACTAGCTAATTTCATGCTTGAAACATATATATGAATATTTCAAAATACCAACATCAACAACAGCAAAAAAAGATAAGCTAACAAACAAACGAACGAGCGCGGTACTGACCAAAGCAGTAGCTTATCGCTTGAGGCGATGGGATTCCGCTTGTTGCCTGGGACACAAGGCCCCTCGTGCGAGACGGGGAATCGCGCAGGTCGCCATAGAGCGAAATCACTAGTTGAAAAGTACTTGTTGCAAATGTTGCAAAGATCACTCTAACTTTTCAGGTTGTGACAAGTGGCGCACATGCAGTGTGCCATTGTCATAACCTGACAGTTTTCACTTTTTTCGTAGATATGTTTATTCAAAATATTTTATTTCTTAAACCATGTGTCTAAATCTCAAATTTCAAAGCTAGATCCTTGTTGATAGGTTTTGACGAACTTTTCTTCATGAAAAAAACCAGAAAAAAAATTGAACTGGGAGCACAGGTTTTTTCCCTTTCCGAAAGAGGCACGCCCGTGCCTCTCATGAAATCACAACCGTGCCTCTCCCGGAAGCAAAGCCATGACTCTCACGAAAGGAAAAAAAAAAGAAAACGCGTTTTTTCTGTTTCCAAGGAGGCGCGACCGTGACTCTCGCGAAAGCACACCCGTGCCTCTCGCGGAAGCAAAACCGTGACTCTCGCGAAGGGAAAACAAAAAACAAAAAACGCGTTTTTTCCATTTTCGAGGGGCACGGCCGTGACTCTCGTGAAAACACAACCGTGCCTCTCGTGGAAGCAAAACCGTGACTCTTGCGAAAGGAAAAAAAACAGAAAACACATTTTTCCCATTTCCGAGAGGCACGACCGTGCCTCTCGCGGAAGAAAAAAAATAGAAAACATGTTTTATTTTTTGTTTCCGAGAGACACGACCGTGACTCTCGCGAAAGCAAAACCGTGCCTCTCATAAAAGAGGAAAAAAAGAAAACATGTTTTTTCACGCAAATTTTTTTTGAATATTTTTTTGTCGAAAAGCTAAGAAAGACCGGTGAAAAACTAAAACGTCAAAAAAATCTGTTTAAATAGCTGAAAACGCGTGCGAAAAAAATAAAAAAATAAAATCCGAAGGGAGCGTCCAGAACACGACATGTGGCAAATGGCTGAGAGCGCACCAAATGGCGCTGATCGTTGCGAGGCCTCCCGAAAGAGCGCTCGTTAACTAGTGGCTCCCGCGCTAGAGAGGTTCCACTCGCGAGCTCGGCATTTTTATGGGCTGGTCCATTTCCATCTTTTTTTTCATTTTTTTCCTTTTCTGTTTTCCTTCTTCTTTACTTTTTCAATTTTTCTGCGAATTTTCTTTTCAAATTCGCGAACATTTTTTTCGTTGTACTCACAGAATTTTAATCAATGTAAACAAATGTTAAACAATTTAAAAAGGCCATCGAATTAAATTGTTTTGTTCATCGGTTTTAAAAAATGTTCATCAATTTTAAAATTTTCTCATCGTATAAGAAATGTTCAACAAATTCTAAATTTGTTCATAAATTTCATAAAATGTACATAAAATGCAAAATTTGTTCATTGAATTCAAAGTTTGTTAGTCAATTTTTCAAAAAAAATCTTTAATAGAAAATATGTTCATCAAGTTCATAAAATGTTATCATCCGCAAAAAAAAATTCAGCATTAGTAAAAAATGTTCATCAGAATAAAAAAATTCATTAAAATTCAGAAAACGTCATTCTTTTTTACATCACGAACATATTTGCATTCATGAACTGTTTTTGGAAATTCACAATTCTCATTTTTATGAATTTTTAGAACCTTTTGTAATCCTGAATTGTTTTATCATTGAATAAAACAAAAACTAAATTAAAAAGGTAAAAACCAAAAAAAAAAACCTGGGCGTCCAGTCCCGCAAACGGGCAAGAAGAAACTGGCGTGCATGGGAAAGGGAGGGTGCGCGAGTTCCCCGTGCTAGACAACGAAATAACTGATTGAGGAGTACTCATTGCAAAGATCACTCCCACTTGGTTTGTGCGTTCGATTTATTTGATTTTCGTGGTTTGATTTATACAGTTTTTTGGTTTGTATGGTATTAATACTTCGGTAAATATGATATGAAATTAAAATACGGTTCAGTTTCGGTATATACTATAACAAGCAAAGTTGACGCGAATATGAAAATGACATAATAATAGTTTGCAAATTTATGACTCAAAACACATACTGTTTTACACTAATAGCATATAACTATATATATAAGTATATACGCATGCATTGATTCATCTATTGGTGGTTATGGACGTGCTCAGCGTTTTAAAAAGAGAAAAATAACTATGTTACAAGAAAAAAATTACGTGCTTAGTAGTGAATTTGACTCATGTATAAGAAAAATAAGAACTTGTATGGTTGTTCATCACAAGAAATATAAAATTATTTTTTACTTCAGCTTATTCGGTTAACCGTTCGGTTTTTCGGTATATACCGTAAAAACCCAAAATTCAAATCGGTATGAAAAGTTCATACCATACCGAAACCAAAAATCATAAATTTGGTTTGGTTCGGTTTATTTTCGGTATGGTTTTTCGGTTCGGTTTTCAAATGCACAGAGTGAACTCCCACCTTTCCAGCTTGTGATAAGTGGAGCGTTGTGTGACGCCCCGAGACCGTTGCGCTAGGTGTCTTCCAGTTATTCGTTGTTGTTGTCTTGTCATTTGCTTGCGTGTTGCACCTTGTCATGTCATCATCCGCTTTGCATCATCATGTTTCAAAACTTGCATCTGTCCCGGTCTTCCCGTTTCTTCCGTTGTCCATTCCGAGTCCAGACACACTTGCACGCGCCCGTGGCATGTCCGAAAAATTATTTTATAAATGGCCGGAAAATGTTCTCGGAATGGGTTGAGAGTTGGCGTGCGGTGTTGTTATGTTGTCAGTAGGGTGTCTGCCAAGTTTCATTGCATTTGGTGTCCGTTTGACGCCCCAACGGATAACTATAGCGGCAATAGTAGCCGGTCTACCGTCGGACGTTTTCGGTCTCCGGAAACCGTGCCAGGCTACATCTCTCCCCCTCCTAAATAGCCCATCTAGCTCTCCTACACTTCCCCTGCTCCCCGGACCGTCCGATGGAGATCGTACGGCTCCGAGACGGT
Source organism: Triticum aestivum (assembly GCF_018294505.1). Classification (NCBI taxonomy): domain Eukaryota; kingdom Viridiplantae; phylum Streptophyta; class Magnoliopsida; order Poales; family Poaceae; genus Triticum; species Triticum aestivum. The sequence goes on from NC_057797.1 coordinate 83,286,046, forward strand.
CTCAAACCCACCAAATCCTAGCCCCTGCCTATTTAAACACCTCCCATTGCCAGATTAAAGCCTAGTCCTCCACCTACCTCTAGCCGCCTCCCTCCTTGCATTCTGCGCCCGTCCACCCGCGCGCCGCCACTTGGCGGATCCAGGCGAGCCAGCGTCGCCGTCAACCGCCGCCCTCCACCAGTCCCAGCGCGCCACCTGTCCACCCGAGGTCGCCCGCAGCCAACCTCGTGCTGCCACCTCCCCACTCCGCGCGGCCCGGCGTAGCCCGCAGCCGGCCTGCCCGGGCCCGACCGCACCCACCGCGCTGCTGGCGCCGACCCAGCCGTCTCGCTCCTCCCGCATGATCCAGAGGGATCGAGAGACCGCCGTCGCCCGCTGCACCCGCTCCTCGCGCCTCTCGCCGGTGCGGCGCCTCCCCGCCGGAGTCCCCCCCCCTCCCGCGAGCGCCTGCCTCCGCCACCTAGCGCCTCTCCGCCGGCGACCTCGCCTGCTCGCCGTCGCGCCGACCCACGCCGCCTCGTTCCACCTCCATCGCCGCCCGCTTGGCGCTGGAACACTCCGCCCAGGCCGGATCCGGCGCCCCGGCGACCGGAGCTGCTCGTCCCAGCCACCTCCTCTTCGGATCCGGTGGCTCCCCGTGACGCCACCGCGCCGGAGTTCTCGCCGTCGCCATGGCCGCGCTCGACCTTCGTTGTTGCCGCTCGCGTTGACCGCGTCCGCGTGGGCTGGATCCCCGCGGCCCAGATCCAGCGTCCGCGTGGGCCTCAGGCAGGAGGCCCAACCGCTGCCTCAGCCGGCCTCCTCTGCTTTCAACCGGGCCAGGCCGCTGTGTGAGCCTCCAGCGACCACGTTCCTATCGGGCCAGCCAGATTCGGCCCGCTTTTTTCCAATTCTGAATGTTTTAGTATTTATCCGGAGACTGTAGTTTTATAGAAAACCCCCCAAGCTCCATGCATATTAAAACTCAACAACCGTGCATCACATGTAAAAACTTAATATATGAAAGTTGCTTAGAATTTTGTGTAGATTAATAATTTCCAACTTTCATGTATGTTTGAAATGTTTAAACTGTTGTTTGATTAAATTCGCTTAAATAACTTGTTAAAATGTTAAATTTCATAACTAAATAACCGTAGCTCCAAACTTAACAAACGTTATATGTAATTGGGGTAGAAAAATGCCTAGTTTAACATGGTGGCATTACTTTGCATGCTTAACAACTCTAAAATATGCTTTAGGTCAGAATAGTACCAAATCCATAAATATGCACATGAGAATTTTCCGGACTTGTTGCTTGTTGTTCCGGCCTCATTTAAATTTGCCTAGATAGGTAGTTTTATTATGCTTCACCCTCTTGCCATGTTAATCAACATTTAATATTGTTGGGTACCTAAACAAGAGAGAACTAAATAAGTCATGTGGCATATTGAGCTCCACTTAATTTGTAGGATTGCTTGCGCACTTTGCCATGCCATGCTTCATTAAACCGGACATGCATCATACTTGGTTGTGCATCATGCCATGTTTATGTGATGGTTGTTTACTATGTTGTTTGCTTCTTTCCGGGTTACTTCTCGTGTTAGCTTCGGTTTCGTTCCGAAGTTGTGAGGATCCGTTCACCTACGTCCGTTTGTCTTCTTCATGGACTCATTCTTTTTCCTTGCGGAATCTCAGGCAAGATGACCATACCCTCGAAATCACCTCTACCTTTGCTTTCTAGTTGCTCGCTCTTTTGCTATGCCGCGATACCTACCACTTGCTATATCATGCCTCCCATTTTGCCATGTCAAGCCTCCAACCCACCTTTCCTAGCAAACCGTTGTTTGGCTATGTTACCGCTCTGCTCAGCCCCTCTTATAGCGTTGCTAGTTGCAGGTGAAGATGAAGTTTGTTCCATGTTGGAACATGGATATGTTGGGATATCACAATGTCTCTTATTTTAATTAATGCATCTATATACTTGGTAAAGGGTGGAAGGCTCGGCCTTATGCCTGGTGTTTTGTTCCACTCATGCCGCCCAAGTTTCCGTCATACCGGTGTTATGTTCCTTAATTTTGCGTTCCTTACACGGTTGGGTGTTATGGGGACCCCTTGATAGTTCGCTTTGAACAAAACTCCTCCAGCAAGGCCCAACCTTGGTTTTATCTTTTGCCTCACCACCACCTACTTTTCCCTTGGGAGTTGCGCTCCTGAGGGTCAACTTTATTTTAAGCCCCCCGGGCCAGTGCTTGTCTAAGTGTTGGTCCGAACTAGAGTCCTTTGCAGCGCCACCTCGGGGAAACTTGAGGGCTGGTTTTAGTTGTACGGAGCGCTCATCCGGTGTTGCCCTAAGAACGAGATATGTGCAGCTCCTATCGGGATGTCGGCGCATCGGGCGGTCTTGCTGGTCTTGTTTTACCATTGTCGAAATGTCTTGTAACCGGGATTCCGAGACTGATCGGGTCTTCTGGGAGAAGGAATATCCTTCGTTGACCGTGAGAACTTGTGATGGGCTAAGTTGGGACACCCCTGCAGGGTTTGAACTTTCGAAAGCCATGCCTGCGGTTATGGGCAGATGGAAATTTGTTAATATCAAGTTGTAGAGAACTTGACCCTTGACTTAATTAAAATGCATCAACCGCGTGTGTAGCCGTGATGGTCTCTTTCCGGCAAAGTCCGGGAAGTGAACACGGTTCTTGTGTTATGCTTGAACGTAAGTAGTTTCAGGATCACTTCTTGATCACTTCTAGTTCACGACCGTGCATTGCTTCTCTTCTCTCTCTCATTTGCGTAAGTTAGCCACCACATATGCTTAGTGCTTGCTGCAGCTCCACCTCACTACCCTTTCCTATCCATAAGCTTAAATAGTATTGATCTCGCGGGTGTGAGATTGCTGAGTCCTCATGGCTCACAGTTACTTCCAAACAGTTGCAGGTGCCCATGATACCAGTGCAGGTGACGCAACCCAGCTCAAGTGGGAGCTCAGTGAAGATCGTGTTTGTTGTGTTGTTTCGTTTTTCAGTTGATCAGTAGTGGAGCGCGGTCGGGGCGATCGGGGATCTAGCATTAGGGGTTATCTTTCTTCATTTTGGTTCCGTAGTCGGACGTTGATTGTATTCTGGATGATGTATTGATATGTATTGTGTGAAGTGGCGATTGTAAGCCAACTCTTTATCCCTGTCTTATTCAGTACATGGGATGTGTAAAGATTACCCCTCTTGCGACATGCCTACTATGCGGTTATGCCTCTAAGTCGTGCTCCGACACGTGGGAGATATAGCCACATCGTGGGTGTTACACGTTGCATGTGCACCACTTGTCGCAACCTGGAGGTTTTCCATTTTTTTCGTAGATCCATTTATTCAAAACGTTTTATCTTTTAAACCGTGTGTCCAAATCTAGAACCGTTTTCACCGTTGGATTCATCAAGTCGAGATCTTCAAAACAAGATCCCATGTTGGTAGGTTTGATGCTTTTTTCATGAAAAAAACTGGACGAAAAAACCGAACCGGGAACACGGGTTTTTCCCTTTCCGAAAGAGGCACGCCCATGACTCTCGCGAAATCACAACCGTGCCTCTCACAGAAGCAAAATCATGCCTCTCGCGGAAGGAAAAAGAAGAAGAGAAAACACGTTTTTTCCAAGAGGCTCGGCCGTGACTCTCGCGAAAGCACAACCATGCCTCTCGCGGAAGCAAAACCGTGCCTCTCGCGAAAGGAAAAAAATATCTTTTTTTTTCGTTCTCGAGAGGCACGACCATGACTCTCGCAAAAGCAAAATCGTGATTCTTGCGGGAGATAAAAAATGCGTTTTTCGCCTGATTTTTTTCCGAAAACTTTACTTTGGATACAAAAGCTAAGTAAGACCGGCGGAAAACCGAAATGTCAAAAAAAAACCATTTAAAATGCCGAAAACACGTGCGGAAAAACAAAACACAAAATCCAAAGGGAGTACCCATAGGGCGACACATGACGGACGGCTGAGAGCGCGTCAAGTGGCACTAATCGTTATGAGGCTTTCGAAGGAGCGCTCGTCAACTAGTTGCTCCCGCTAGACAATGCAGAGCTATTGGTCGCTTATACAAAGCGGAGGCTATTGGGATGGCCCAACACTGTAGGAATCATGAGTAGTTTTTCTTTTGTTTATTCTAGGTTTTTCCATTGTTGTAGCGTCGGTTTTCCTGCAAATTCTTTGGTTTTCTTTGGGCATTTCCCTTTTTTCTTCCTTTTTCCTTTTTTCGATACATTTGTATATTTTAATCCACACTAGTAATAAATATACATGTTTAATTTTTTCAAATACATGATAACTATTTTTCAAATATAGATATTCTTGTCCATTATTTTTCATGCAGATTGTACATTTTATGTATACATCTACTACATTTTATTATACACTTTAATTTTTTAAAATAAATGATTAATATTTTTTCAAATCGTGGTTTGGACTTTTTTCGAATAGTCATTGAAATATTTCTTATAGAAGCACTATTTTTAAACTATGTGAATTTTTCTATAAATTTCAATAAGTTTTTTAAATGTTACAACCATTTTGATTGAAACACATGAACATTTATAAAATACATTATATTTTCATTAATTGTATCAAACATTTTTTCTGTGTATATATTTTTTAAAATGTCGCATTCATTTTTAAGAAACACGTGGGAGTTTTTCTACTTCACTTACATTGTTTTCAATTGTACAAATGTTTTTTAAAGCTGGGCGAATATTTTTTTATGTCTTTTAAATGTGTGATGAACACTTAAAAAAATAACTAGTATATTTTTTTCCACAATCTACTTATTTAGGCAGTTCAGCACTTGGATAAAAGTTTTAGTGACGGAATTTGTTTGGCATATGCGGAAATCTTGGTAAAGGTAAGTTGAGTCTTTCACTCGCTCACCATGTTCTTTAGTCTGCATTATTTTTCCAATCCACGCTTTAGAAGTGGCTATTGTCAATGGCTCAATGCTTTCATGTACATGGTTGTTCTAAAATTCTCATCATAGGTTCATCTCTAGATGTGAGAGAGCTAAGCTTCCTGTAATACAAGGAAAGCTTGGACATTTCCTTTTTCAGATATGTGTTCTTATTTACTTGAAAAAATTATCAATTCTGTCTGTTCAAAATATGTGAAGTTACATACTCTGGGTAATAATTTGACGAGTATACCATTTCAATAATTCTATTTTTTTTCAGGCATAGCTAGACTGTGTTACAATTGAAGAGTTTCTTGTGCTAATACTTGCAGATCTCAACACACCATGAACAACGAGCACATCTACCAACCACAGCCCACACAGATTGCGACGGTCGTTCATGTGTCTGACCAAAATAATACACCTGTGTGTGTGACGAGGCTGAACTTGTGTACTTGACATAGGCATCAGTGAGCATGGTGCTGAGGTGAGAGTTTGACGTGCGAATGTACTTGACAAGAGCAAGTACATGCGAGCATGCATGGTGGGCAATGTCACCGATAGTCAGACGGATGAGAAGACCGAAGAGGAAGGCCGCATTAGGTGCATATTTGTGGCGGAATGGTGCTAGCTTGAGTCAATTAGGCAGTGTATTTTTGGACTGGTTGCTGACAGAGAAAAGTTCTATAGTTTGGCTTGAGGAGTAACACAAACAGGCATGTTGGTGCCATAATACTATATACGTGCTTTATTTTCGCCTCACTATTCATGCTTGTTCGAACATGTTTGATGTACTTACACATTAACAAGACCGTGGAAACCCTTTACAACCCCATTTCTATCCAGTATCCTATAGTAATAAATGTACTGCATGCTGGTGGTGCTGAGACTTGTTGTTAAATTTTTGCAAGTGGTAGCGGTACAATGGTTGCACACATTTCCATTGTGCCTCTAAATGATCTGTAACATTAATGCCAAATTATTTGGTTTTGGTCCTCTGACTCTTTTACTGTTTATTTACTGATGAAGATAGCATATGTTCCTGTTTTTAAATGGTTTGGTTATCTATGCTTCCAGTTGGTGGAGATCAAAATATTTCAGACTTTCAGACATTCCAATTCCTTCCTTCCTTTGCTATTATTCATGAGCCATGGAAGGGAGGAGGGAATGCAGAGGGAGCGCAGTGCCAAGCAAATGTGGCGGGGAAGGGAGGGGAAAGTATCGCTCAAGCGGGGAAGGCAGGGGGAAAGACTCGTGAGTAGGGGTGGTACTGCTACTACACTTATGTTCATGTTTGTGCCGTTGCTGCTACGCTACTGTTGATGTTCGTGTCGCTGAGCAGGTAGTGAGAGAGAGAGAGAGATGTTTGCCAAAAAAGAGAGAGATGGATGGGATGAGATTCTTTACTCTACGGTATCGCCCGCTGGACACGCTTTGGACGTACGAAGGAGAAATGAGCTTTGGCCATGAAGACGATCTTAATCATTTATTCAACTCATTTGTATGCATTGTACACCGTAGCAACGCGTGGGGTTCTATTGATCACTTTAAGGACAGTCTTTGAGGTTGTAATAAGGTAAACATTCTCCTGAAACAGCATACTTTCATAGCCTTACTGAGCAACCAATTAATTACGGCGTACAGTAGATGCAAACGCACTACCCCTCTTAAACCCTAACAAGCCCGACCTTAAACCACAGGAAATTACGAGACACCCGTGAGACACACATGATATTACACAAACAAGAAAGAAAGACACAAGATCTTGCACACCGATGGAGACGACACACTCACTAGGCTACAAAATAATTAAATCACCAGCATGGATGCATGCAGGTCCGACACCAACGGACAGGCAACAGTGGCGCAGGCCGCAGCGGCTGCTCCGGCCTCGGTTCCCAGCTACCGGCAGAGGGATAATCGATCGGTCTCAAGCCGCGGTGCACTGCTCGCGGGCGAAGCCGACGCGGCCGTTGGGCACGTCGAACAGGACGCGGTGGTTCTGCTGCTGCATGCTCGCGATGACGTTGAGCACCGTGTTCACGCCGTCGGGGGCCGCCGCCATGGCCAGGCAGCTGGTGGTGCCGTACGTGCTGTGGATCACCAGGTTGTCCGCCGGCAGCGTCACCTGCATGCCGGTGAACATGAACGTGACCGGCGGCCACTTCACCGTCGTGTTGTAGCACGTGTCGAACCCGCCGAGGGAGGAGAGCGGGGCGCCGCGGATGCGGTGGCGGACCTCGTCGCGCACCGCCACGTACGCCGGCGCCACCAGCCTGGTGAACATCGTCCCGGAGTCGAGCACCGTGCCGGCGCCCGTCGCCGGGTCGAACGCCAGCGCGGAGGGCGGGATGGGCACCACCTTCTTGCCCACGCGGATGCCGGTCATGCCCACGTAGTAGAGCGAGGAGCGGTGCGGGTTGACGAGCAGCGGCGTCGTCTTGATGCGCAGCGGTTGGCCCTTGCGGCCGAGCCTGAGCGTGCCGGAGAAGTTGAGGGACTTGAAGCTCGGGAGGCAGTAGGAGAAGGTGCCCTCGTACATGTCCTTGGTCTGCGACAGGAACGACAGCGGCCCGCGGCCGAGCCCGAGGAGGCCCTGCGGCGGCGCCGCCGTGCCGGTGGCCTTCTGGAGACATCCGAAGGTGTAGCTCTTCACGACGTCGTTGGCGACGGCGAGGGAGTCCTGGGACAGCGCGGCCTCCAGCGAGGAGTCGGCGTAGGTGAGGCTGAACCCGCAGGACTTGGTGTTGAGCGAGCAGGACGGGTTCGGCGCCCGCGAGCACGCCGGCGAGCCGCACGGCACGGCGCGGTACGAGGTGGACGCGGCTGGCTTGAAGGGCGTGGTGGTGGGGCAGCCCGCGCAGCCGGAGCAGGGGATCCACGCGGCGTCGTTGCTGGTGTCGACGGCGAGCAGGAGCTGCTGCGGCGGGGTGCCGAGGCGCGCGCGCACCACGTACGTCGGCGTCTGCAGCAGCTGCCGCCCGGACGCGATCGGCGCGTACGCGCGCCCGGCCACGGCGAGGGAGTCGAGGTACAGCAGCCGCGACGCGTCCCGGGAGGACTGGTCCGCGAGGAACCCCGCCCACGACGGCGCTGCGGCCGCGTTTCCCAGCGGCGAGCACGGCCCGAACGCGTGCGACACCTGCAGCGTCGCCCCCGCGTCCGGCGGCGTCGCCGGGCACGACGACTCCGCCGCGGCTGCCCCGGCCGCAGCTAGCAGAGTCACCACCACCGACAGAACTAATCTACCCGCCATTTTCGCTGTGCGGTCGAGCTAGCTAGCCTTGAAGCGTGGCGGTGAGGTGCAGAACGTGTAGCGTCGACACGGTGGATATATAGCGCGAGCGGGCAGCGGGGCACGCAAGCCCCGCAAGCCGTGGCGCGCGGGAAGCTACACTACATACACGGCCAGCGCCCGTGCCGTGGCCAATGGCGCGCCCGTGAGGATTCTTGCTGGACGCATTCGCGGGTGGCCATGCTCTCACCGGACCCAGTACGATACCACTACTCGCTGCAGCGTGCGCCCGCGGCAGCTCGTGATCTCAGACTGCGGCCCCGGCCAATGGGCGCGGCCCACGCACGGCAGGCGCGTTGAATTCCGTGCGCGCCCACTGCCGACGAGCCCTGCGTCTTGGCCTGCTCGTCGCAGGGGAGGCTTGGCTCTGCATGGCGGTGCCCACGGGGGCGACGTACGGCCCCATGGACATGGACATGGACCGAGAGCCCCGAATATCCGATGGAGACGACGCCATTGGGTGTCGGTGCGCGTCGGCATGAGCTCTTGGCCCCGGTTTACGTGCCGCTTGCCTACGAACGAGACGGTTTGCACCTTGGAGGCTGCGCTGCGCACGCACACGTGATATCCTCTTCCGTACGCAGGAGATGCCGGTCGAATCGAGAATGGGATGGCGCGCGTGGTAACTAACAGCCTCGGCTGGCGACAGGACTGGTATATTCTCTTGCTGTCAGTCTATCACGACTCACGAGAGTTCACCAAGGTGGCCGCGAGTTCACCGGCGACACCGAGGAGGCGCCGCGCCCGTGTCGGTCGGTCGCCCGAGAGATGCTTGACGCCGGCGCGTGCAGGGCAGGAGCATGTGCTGGGAGCGAATGTCTGAGCTGTGACTCGCGAGCTCTATCGTGTCGTTGGGCTCGGGGCTATAGGGCGCGCCATGTCTGCTTCTGGTTGTTCCGGGCATCGCCAGGCATGCTCTCGCCGCCCGTCGTGTCCCTAGCGTGTAAATGTATGCACGCCATGGCCCTTACTGTGCGCACCACCACCAGATCGAATCGATAGATGGATGGATGGATCGATCGGGTGACCACCAGGGAATGGACAATGGAGAGAGCTGGCAAAGGCATGAATGGCTGCGCGCCCCACGCCATGACATAACAGCAATTCCTGACACAAGGCAGCCTCCTACTAGCCGCTAAATTCCTACAATAATTCCCTTGCATCGGAGTGTAGCGTTTCTTCTCAGGACGATGTTCGAGCGGAGGCTGGTCGGCAGAGGCTGCTTGGTCTAGCTTACGATCGACTAGTCGAGTACAGTGCACGCTAACCAGTGGGTACACGCAATGCTAATTTTGGAGAAAGAAGTTGGTTGCGTTTACCCGTGGTCCATGCTTGCTCACGGGCCCGTGCTCTTTTCTCAAACGACCGGGGGAGGAAATGATGCCTCCCTCCGATTCCAATTAATTGAAGCAACCTCTGTACAACATTATATAGAGTTTGTTTAGAGGCTGCATCAATTAATTTGATTGGAGAGAGTAGTAATTGTTTTTTAGTTAACACATAGCTTGGTGGAAAGCTTTGGGGGCTAGAGCATATCTTTATCTTTATCTTTATTACCTACTAATAAAAGGACTAATGTTTCTGCCCGTTCACCATCGTAATACATCTCCTGCATGTCCTAATATGCTACCTGTCATCGTTCAGCCGAGGGGCTCAGAAAATTTCCCCAGGTCGTGGGCCTTAAATGCATGTTTAGAGCATCTCCAATAGATGATCTAAATATAAAAATAACTAACTTTTTGACCGTATGAGGCTAAAAACACAGCTCCCAATAGACGGTCCATATGTAAAAAAATTGAACCGCATCCTCCTCGTAATGTAAAATACAACACCTCGCGATGCAAATTTACATCACGAGGTGTATCTGGTCCAAAACCAGCCGCCGCCCGCGAACTCCCAACCGCCACTTCATTTCCTTTCCCGCCCGCCCGCCCGCGACCTCCTGCCTGTCCGCCGCCGCCCCGCCGCCCGCCGCCCGCATCAGATCTGGCGCCGCCCCGCCCCTCGCCGCTGTTTCCACGCCGCCCCGCCGCCCGCCGCCCGCATCAGATCTGGCGCCGCCCCGCCCCTCGCCGCTGTTTCCACGCCGCCCCGCTGCCCGCCCGCCGCGGATCCGGCCCCGCCGCCCGCCGCCCGCCCGCCCGCCGTAGGTCCGTCCGCCACCGCCCCGCACGCCGCCGCCGCTCCGCAGATCCGCCCCGCCCGCCGTAGCTCCGTTCGCCACCGCCCCGCCCGTCGTAGCTCCGTCCGCCACCACCTCGCACGCCGCCGCCGCCCCGTCCAGCTCCGTCCGCCACCGCCCCGGCCGCACGCCGCCGCTGAGGGAGTCCTGGACTAAGGGGTCCTCGGGCGTCCGACCTGTTAGCCATGGGCCGGACTGGTGGGCTGTGAAGATACGAAGACCGAAGACTGCACCCGTGTCCGGATAGGACTTTCCTTGGCGTGGAAGGCAAGCTTGGCGACTAGATATGTAGATTCCTTTCTTTGTAATCGACCTTGCGTAACCCTAGATCCTCCCGGTGTCTATATAAACCGGAGGACTTAGTCCAGAGGACGGACATGACCATAACCATACAAGCTAGGCCTCTCGGGTTTGAGCCATTACCATCTCGTGGTAGATCAACTCTTGTAATATTCATATTCATCAAGATCAATCAAGCAAGACGTAGGGTATTACCTCCATAGAGAGGGCCCGAACCTGGGTAAAACATTGTGTCTCCTGTCTCCTGTTACCATCGACCTTAGACGCACAGTTCGGGACCCCCTACCCGAGATCCGCCGGTTTTGACACCAACATTGGTGCTTTCATTGAGAGTTCCACTGTGCCGTCGTCGAAAGGGTTGATGGCTCGACTTATCGTCAAGGAAACTATCACCTCCGAAGGAGCTTTGGCCTCAGGTCAAACCCTTCAGCCGGGCGGTTTTATCATGACCGCTCGTTCGGCCCTTGAGCCGACGATGATGACCTCTCGAGTCATCGAAAATCACATCTGCGTTGATTCTGAATACGCCAATCGGATGGATCCGATGGAGTTATCGTCTTTAAATGAACTCCTAGATCGCATTGCCGCCTTGAGGGTCGCTACAGACTACGATCGAATTGTGCTTAAACCTGACCAGAGAAAAATTAAATCCCCACCGATCACCCACCAGATAGCGGTAGTCGAGGAGCAAGATAACTCTTCCTCTATATTGAGGACGAACTATGTTCGGATCTCCGACCTCGAGAAGCCGGACACCTACCGGCAGAAAGACACGCCTTGTCCTCCGAACATAGAATCGGACGATAAGCTTCAAAAATCAGTTGATATCCCGGAGCTCGAACCACTAAGTCTGAAAGATCTTCAGACTCCGGACCCAAAATTGGATCATGGTTCGGATTTAATTTCACCCACCCACCCAGACATAAGCGCTCTCTTGAGCACGCATCAACAATCTCAGGAAACGGTCCACCACTTTTGGGCCAGATTCCTCCTTGTCAAAAAACAAGATCAAAGATTGTCGCGACGAAGACGCGATCTCAGCGTTTCGCAACAATTGCACGGACGAGGGAATCCTCAACGCCATCAACCGCCGTAACACATTACACTTTGCTGACTTGGCAACTATCATGCAAAAGTACAACGGAATGGAAAGCGCCTGGAAAACTCAGGCAGCACGGGGGGGGGGGGGACCAGCAGTCCCCACTCAACCCCTTGTTCAGACAAAAAAGGCGCACCCTCATGACACGCCGGGACAAATGGTAAAGAAACACAATCCCTTTACGGGGCGCAGAACCGTTCTTTAAGGATGGATCGACGGGCCATGCAAAATACACACAACATCGGATAGCATACCAACCCACAGCCTTAGAGCATGTTGGATACTCCGGCAGGTGGCCAAGAGCGGTGAAGATATCCTCACCAGGAATACCCCAGAGCAACACCCCCTAGAAGACGACGACCTCAAAGTGTTTGACGGTCTTCGAGACATTCGCCTCAAACAATAGGCGCAAAAGGGCACTCCGCCAACTCGCCGAAGTCTGCCAGATTGCAACAATAAACCCTTGGAACGACACGACGATAACCTTTAATGCTGGCGACGAGCCAAAATACAGGACAGTCCGAGCACCAGCCGCCTTGGTCCTCAGCCCAATTGTGGACGGCTTTCGGCTCACCAAGGTTCTCATGGACGGCGGCAGCGGACTAAACCTCATCTATGAGGACACAATACAAAAAATGAAAATAGACAGGAGCCGCATCGAACAAAGCAACACGACCTTTAGAGGAATCATTCCCAGTCGGGAGGCACTGTGTGCGGGAAAAATAACACTCGACGTGGTATTCGGCACACCGGAGAACTATCGTTCCGAAGAAATAACCTTCCAAGTGGCCCCTTTCAACAACGGATATCACGCCCTCTTAGGGCGAGATGCATTTACGCGCTTCCAAGCGGTACCCCATTATGGATACATGAAGCCTAAGATGCCTCGTCCCAACGGTATAATCACTCTAGCTAGTGATCCGAACATAGCACTCTGCGCCGAGAATAAAACCGCATCCCTGGCCCTCGAGGCATTATCTGAAGCCCTCGCAGCCAAAGAATTAACCGCGCTGCGCTCCACGGTGGACAGGGATGATGTAGTCCTAGAAAAACGACCCAAATCCACCTCCTTCGAACCAGCAGAAGAAATAGTCAAATTCCAAGTCCAACCAACGGACCCCAAGAAGACAACATCCATTGGAGCACAGCTAGACCCAACAGTTGACACCACGCTACGAGAGTTCCTGCGCGAGAATTGGGATATATTCGCCTGGCACCCTTATGATATGTCAGGAATCCCACGCGAGTTGGCCGAACACAGCCTCAATATATTGAAGGGATATAAACCGGTCAAGCAAACACTGCGGCGCTTTTTCGAACCCAAACTTCAAGATATGGGGGAAGAGCTAGCCAAGCTAATCGAGGCAGGATTCATTAGAGAAATAAAACATCCGGATTGGCTGGCAAAGCTGGTGATGGTTCCAAAGAAGGACAAGTCCTGGCGCCTGTGCGTCGATTTTAAAGACCTCAACAAGGCTTGCCCTAAGGATCCCTTCCCCCTCCCCCGCATTGACCAGATCATTGATGCTAACGCAGGACACGACTCATTATGCTTCCTTGACACATATTCTGGATACCATAAAATTAAAATGAAGGAGTCCGATCAAGCTGCAACAGCATTCATCACCCCATATGGGCCATTCTGCTTCAACACCATGCCCTTCGGACTCAAGAATGCCGGCGCCACTTATCAATGCATGATCCAAACATGCCTGGAGGAACAGATCAGAAAGACAGTTGAAGCCTATGTGGATGACGTCGTAATCAAGACAAGGCACGTCGAAACACCAATAGACGACCTACGCCTCACATTTGACAACCTCCGCACATATGACATTAAACTCAATCCGGAAAAGTGTGTTTTTGGCGTCCCCGCAAGAAAGCTGCTAGGCTTCATTGTTTCCAATAGAGGAATTGAAGCAAATCCAGCCAAAATATGAGCTCTGTCACAATTGGCTACGCCAACAGACCTTAAACAAGTCCAAAAACTCGCGGGTTGCGTGGCAGCTCTAAGCCGCTTTATCTCCAGATTGGGAAAAAAGGCACTGACACTCTATTGTCTTCTACGACGAACCGATCACTTCGAGTGGACGGACGCGACAACAGCTGGACTGGAAGAAATAAAAACCCTTCTAGCGAGCAACCCAATCCTGGCCGCACCAAATGTCGGCGAACCCATATTGCTTTACATATCGGCAACACATCAGGTGGTGAGCGCCGTACTCATCGTTGAACGAGAACAGGACGAACACAAATTCCCGCTTCAAAAGCCAGTATACTACGTATCCACTGTCCTTACACCATGCAAATTCTGGTACCCCCATTATCAAAAGATAGCATACGCGGTCTTCATGGCATCCCGAAAGCTACGACACTACTTCCAGGAGTGTTCGATCATGGTGGCTTTCGAAGTACCACTCAACGACATAATAAACAACCGCGATGCCACGGGCCGGATTGCCAAATGGGCCATTGAGCTCCTCCCATTTGACATTACATATAAACCATGTCGAGCTATTAAATCCCAAGTACTGGCTGACTTCGTCGCCGAATGGACAGAGGCCGAACTCCCTAAAGAGTACGACACATATTGTAATTGGGTTATGTATTTCAATGGCTCCAAAATGCTGGCAGGACTAGGAGCGGGCATTTTTTTAATGTCCCCTACTGGAGATGTCGTTCAGTACATACTCCAAATACTATACACAGACTCCAATAATGCAGCCGAATAAGAGACCTTATTGCATGGTCTCTGGATGGCTGTCTCCATGGGCATACAACGCCTGGAAGTGCGTGGGGACTCAAACTCACAATATCTCAAATAAATGGAGACTTCGACGCCAAAGACCCGAAGATGTCAGCTTATTGTAACGCCGTCCTAAAAATGCCGCCTCGGTTCAAGGGACTCAAGTTCCATCATGTGGCCCGAGAAAGTAATCAAGCGGGGACGTTCTTGCTCGCATAGGCACTAAGCGTGACCCCGTCTCACCTAACATTCTTCTAGAAAGGCTTTTTAAGCCATCCGTGGTGTGGCAGGGGGAGGGAAGCAACACTAATCCGGATCCGAACACAACCCCAGATTCCGAACACACCGATATCATCAGAGGCTCAACCACCGAAATAACACCATCGGCCCATCTCATTTTGGCAGTCATTGCCCAATGGACCGAACCATTCCTGGCCTACCTTAATAAGAAGGAGCTTCCAAGGATCAGAATGAGGCCCGCTGCATTGTCCGACGTTTGAAGGCCTACAAGGTTCATGACGGAGAGCTCTATAAGAAAAGCGCTACCGGAGTCCTTCAAAGATGTATGTCCGAGGAGGAGGGGCGACAACTTCTGGCTGAGATTCATGCAGGTCTCGGCAGGCACCATGCCGCAGCTCGGGCCCTTGTTTGCAAGGCCTTCCGTACAGGGTTTTATTGGCCGACGGCCCGAGCAGATGCACAGGACCTTGTCCAACATTGCGTCGGATGCCAACTCTTCGCCAACCAAAGCCATATGCCCCCCACTGCCTTACAAACAATCCCCATCACTTGGCCCTTTGCGGTCTGGGGACTCGATATGGTCGGACCCCTTAAAGGAGGAAGCCATAAGAGAAAGTATCTGCTGGTCATGGTGGATAAATTCACCAAGTGGATAGAGGCCAAACCAGTCAAAACGGCCGAGGCGGGGCCGGTAATAGATTTCATATTCGGCATGGTACACCGTTATGGTGTTCCACACAGCATCATCACCGATAATGGCTCCAATTTCATAGCCGATGAAGTGAAAACTTGGTGTGCTAATCTGGGCATTAAGCTCGATTACGCCTCTGTCTATCACCCGCAGACAAACGGTCAAGTCGAACGGGCTAATGGTCTTATTATGAGCGGCATCAAACCTAGACTACTACGGTCTTTGAAAGAATCAGACAAGCACTAGGTGGAGGAACTTGACTCCGTACTCTAGGGGCTGCGGACCACGCCCAACTGCACTACTGGATATACACCTTTCTTCATGGTGTACGGTGCAGAAGCAGTGTTACCCTGTGACATTATTCATGACTCACCTCGAGTGCGCATGTACGAAGAGAGAGAGGCCGAGATTGATCGACATGACAACTTAGATGCCCTGGAGGAGGAGCGCGACATCGCAAAAGCCCGTTCTGCATTTTATCAACAGCAGGCTCGCAGGTATCAAAGCAGAGAAGTGTGGGCCAAGACTTATAACGTTGGTGAACTCGTTCTACGCCTGCCGGAGAAGAAAAAGGATAAACTCAAGCCCAAGTGGGAGGGTCCCTTCATCATTGACGAAGTTCTCACTGGAGGAGCGTACCGCCTGCGTGATGCGTCAGACAATCACTTGGAGCCGAACCCCTGGAATGCGGCCAGACTCCGACGATTCTATGCCTAGCGCCGAACTCTGTGTTCGTCTCCTTCCTCCTGTTATTAACGTTATTTTTTCTCTCTTTTCGTTTTTATCTCTTTTCGTTTTGCTCTTTAGCCCTACGGCTTTAGTATGGCTAGACCGTGCTCCCCTGATGCGTACATCTCCAAATATGTACGTCCATTATACCTGGGGGCTTCTTGTACAAAAGCTTGCTATTATTCTTCGAGCATCATGCTCACCACATATGCGTTCTTCCCATATGTACCTTTTCTTCGCCATTATATGCATCGATATGACTTAAGTTTTGGCCAAGCTGGGTTGCCTGGCTCCTGTGCTTATGCCCTACGTTCCCGTTAGTTCGGCTAGGGCATAAAGGGAGCACCTCTGCGATTGTTACTGCCGGGTCATCCGGATGTGTACCTCAGACTGGGTGAAGCCGAAAGCTAGCGTTCTTAAGGGAATATTCGGTCGGTGAATTAAAGACGTTTCCGCATTCACTCCATTGTGAAACCCCAGAAGTTACTTACTCTATGATTTTTTCAATCACAGTTCAGACATGCACACTAAACGCATGCACACATAGGGAAAGGAACCCTTAACGAAACTATTCTCTCTGGAAGATGTTTCTTACATAATGTAATATAACATAACTAGCCGGATACACATTGTCTGTTCAAGCAACTATGACCCCTACGCCTGGTTCCCATGCATACCCCGGTATATTTTACTGCTAGGGTATTCGGAAACACTCCGCACCTTCGTGTCCAGAGGTCGAAGTGAAAAGGTTGGACATGACAATTGTTTTTACAATCCAGCTAGAAGGAAAGTACATAGTTACTTAGGACTTAAAGACTTCCTCCTCTATACTGTCCAACAGGCGGTCTAACTTACAATCCTGTTGGGAATATCTCGCGGCCACCTCTACTTGGTCATATACTAAACTAACGGGAATTTCTTCCCCATTTGACCCTAGCGGTCCGACCCGGGCCATGTGATTCGGATCCAGCTTGGTATACCGTGTTTTTACCATGGCCCAGGCCTCTCGCGCACCCTCTCGGCAGGCCGATATCTTCCATAGTCGGATACGCCGCCGCGCTCCCTTGAACAGCTCTACAAGCTTCTCCATACTCCCTGGAGGGGAGGCGGATGGCCATAAGGCCTTGGCTACACTCCACATTGCCTGCCGAGCTTGCTCGTGTAACTGCGACAGCCCTTGCAGAAGATCACTTGATGATCCGGACACCTCCTCTTCGGGACGGCCCGTCAACATACCTGCAATCACAGCTATATCAGCTAATTGTACCCCCAAACTGTTATAAGATAAATTCGGCCACATACTGAATATGCCGCCTCGTAGCTTTTTGTTCTCATTCACGGAGTCGGCTAGCTGGGCTCGCACATCTTTTAGTTCTTCGCCCACTTTGGTGTTTGAATCCTGGAGTTTGTTTTTCTCCTCTCTGACTCGGGTCAGAACGCGCTCGCCTGCGGCATGTTTTCTCTTCGCCTCTTTTTCGCTCGTTTGAGCGGCCTTCAGTTCCTCTCCCAGTTGGTCCGGTGACCCTGTTATGAGACAAGAAGCAGTTGCAATACAACTAGCGTATAATATTTTGTTTCTCGATGGAGGGAAATATTACCAGATGACGCCTTCTTGAACTTTTCCAGTTCAGTGGTAGCAGCAGTTAGCTGTGTCCGGCACTTCTCCAGCTCTTGGGCTAGCAGGTCGTTCTTCTCCGTAAGAACCTAGTTATACAATGATCCTTAAAACATTTGTCCCAACTGCTTCAAGTCTCGGGGGCTATGGTCACATGGTTATCAAATTCGGACAAGGTAAACTTACCTGCACATCTTTCAAATGTTGCTCGGTGGCTCTGTTAAGCCCATCTCGAGCAGCTCGAATGTATGCATCAGCCGAGCTGAAGGCACTGAACACCTCTTTTGAGAAGCGGGGATTTTGTAAAACGGCCCTCCGGCGCTAGTGATTCATGGCACTCTCCACTTCCGAATTGGTGACGGACATAGTTTCCGAACCCTCGGCAGAAGGACAGTCCGGCGCCACTCCCATATCGGGCCCCGTCTCTTCGGCTAGGACCGAATCTTGTTGATCAGGAGTACGACTGGTCGGGTCCCCGGACACAATCCATCGAACCTTTTCCCTGATACAAAATGAACATATGAGTCACAGTTGGATGCGACTGCTAAAAAGAGCATAGTTGCAAACTCATACCTCTTCAAGGAAGGCCCGACCGTATCTCTGTTTGCCTTCCTCTTCGAAGGCCTACCCGACGCGGGAGCCGCTCTCTCTGGAGATGCCCCCGGGGCAGCACGACGCGCCAAACGCCTCCCCTTCTGAGCACAGGATGGTGCGGTGAGTGAGGAAGAATGAGAAAACCCTCTCGGACAAAGTGTCTTCTAATTACTTACGTGCGAAATAGGAAGGAGTCTGGGGTAATCGGCGGTGATGGGTACATCCGTGTCGTCATAGCTCATCTGATAGAAAACTCCATCTTTGAGCTCCACGAATATGTCCGGATCTTACTCATATCCCGGGTCAAGATCCCGATTGTGATTCTCCGGCTGAGGGGTAGGGTCATGGATCCCCTCGACGGCCTTTCGCCATTCCTGTCATGAATGAATAAGATACCACCCTTAAAAAATAATTCAGAGAGAGGAGTCGAATAGTGGATATCGATGTCAAAACCGACGGATCTTGGGTAGGGGGTCCCGAACTGTGCGTCTAGGCGGATTGTAACAGGAGACGGGGGACACGATGGTTTTACCCAGGTTCGGGCCCTCTCGATGGAGGTAAAACCCTACTCCTGCTTGATTGATCTTGATGATATGAGTATTACAAGAGTTGATCTACCACGAGATCGAAGAGGCTAAACCCTAGAAGCTAGCCTATGGTATGATTGTGTGTTGTTGGTCCTACGTACTAAACCCTCCGGTTTATATAGACACCGGAGGGGGCTAGGGTTACACAGAGTCGGTTACAAGGAAGGAGATCTGCATATCAGTATTGCCAAGCTTGCCTTCCACGACCAAGGAGAGTCCCATCCGGACACGGGACAAAGTCTTCAATCTTGTATCTTCATAGTCCAACAGTCCGGCCAAATGATATAGTCCGGCTGTCCGGATACCCCCTAATCCAGGACTCCCTCAGTAGCCCCTGAACCAGGCTTCAATGACGATGAGTTTGGCGCGCAGATTGTCTTCGGCATTGCAAGGCGGGTTCCTCCTCCGAATACTTCATAGAAGATTTTGAACACGAGGATCGTGTCCGGCTCTGCAAAACAAGTTCCACATACAACCATAGAGAGAATAATATTTTCACAAATCTAATCTGCCGACGCATTCCGCAGTGTGACATCACACCATAGCCAGGTCACCATTCGAATCGTTTTTCACAACCAACCTCAGCGTGTTTCGCGAGGCGGTTTCCTTGGCACATCTTGTCGAAGCAGAGATTGTGTCCCCTTATTACGGGATTCTCATCAATACGGACGTGGGTAACCCAACCACGCCATCAATTACGGCGCTTGGGGGATAAGCGAGTTTTACCAGGCTGGTGGGGGTGCATAGTTTCGTCCGCCCTTATAAAGGGATAAGGGTTCACCTTTTCTACCCACGCCTTCTTCCTCCTTGCTCATCCATTCTCGCGCACTCGAGCTCCAGCGCCCAAGTCCACATCCTTCTCCTCAACCCTCTTCAAACATGTCCGGAGCAGGAGGCAAGTGGATGGTCTCCTCCGTTACGGAGGGAGACATCAAAAAGCTGCGCAGGGCCGAATACTTAGCCGCAGATATTGCGCACCGGCTGCCAGCCGCGAGGCAGATCGTCCCTACCCCGGAACCCTACGGAAGGGTAGTTTTCCTCACCCACTTCGTCCGCGGACTGGGCTTTCCCCTCCATCCATTCGTCCATGGCCTTATGTTCTATTATGGGCTAGACTTCCATGATCTAGCTCCGAATTTCATCCTCAACATCTCGGCGTTCATCGTTGTGCGCGAGATTTTCCTCCGCGTCCGGCCCCACTTCGTCCTGTGGTTGAAGACCTTCAATGTCAAACCGAAGGTAGTAGGCGGCCAACAAGCGGAATGCGGCGGAGCCATGGTGGGCAAAATGCCTAACGTTAGATGGCTCGAGGGCTCCTACGTGGAGACCATAAAGGGGTGGCAATCGGGGTGGTTCTACATCACCGAGCCACGCGACACCAACTGGGTGGCGGCCCCCAAGTTTCGATCCAGAATCCCCACGCAGCTCACTTCCTGGAAGGAGAAGGGCCTGTCCTGGGGCTCATCGGTGGAGCTGGACAAACTCCAGAAGTGTATCCAGAACATGATAGGCAAGAAACTCAAGCTTGTCAACATAGTCCACATCATGCTCTTCCGCCAGATCCTCCCGTGTCAACAACAGGCTTTCAACTTATGGGAGTTCGACCCGGCCCAGCACCAGACTCTACGCGAGCTCTTCGACACGACGCATAAGGACGTCTGGAAGGTGCTGTTCAAGGGCGCCGAGGCCCCCCCTCCCCTTACCGAGGACCGCGGGCTAAGCGCGACGCGCCCTGCGAATCCGGTAAGTTCTATACACCTCGTAGGGTATTTATTTTCCATACTTTAACCATGTGCGGGGTCTGAGCTCCCATGCCTTTGACAGGACTGGGTGGAGACATCAGAGCAGATTGACTGTCCGACCCCTCTGCCCGAAGACCCCGCAGACGCTCTCCTGACGGAGATGCGGACTCCGGCTCCTTATGAGGTGCCGGAGAAGAAGATCAAGAAGAAGGCCACGGGAACCCGAAAGAGTTCCCGACGCCAGGTGGTATCGGACTCATCGTCCGATAACTTCGAGACGCACTCCTCCTGTGAAAACGACAAGGATGAAGATGACGGTTCTTCCCCTCCAGCCGGGAGAGACATGAAAAGGAAGGCCGCCCCAATCGGGGAGGCTGGAGGGTCCAAGAAGGGAAGGACTCTCCTTCCGGACTGTTCCACCACTGCCGTCGACAGCGAAGACGAGTGGTTACTCAGGGCCAAGCCCCTGGCAAAGTCGTAAGTATTCGGATACCAGAGTAACTCATAGCATACTTTTATTGCACTACTTCTCCTAACGTCGAATATGATCATGCAGTCCGCCCCGAGCCCGCATCGACGTATCCTCGTCGGACAGTTCCTTGGACTCGTCGGATATGAACAGCGAGTCACTTCCAACCGCATCCTCTCCTCGCCCTACGGACAATGTCGAGGCATTGTCTCAAGGGGCACCGAACTGAGGGGAGGTAGTCCTGGAGGCGCCTCAAGGCGACCTTACGGACTCCAGGTGCAAAGGGAGCAAGACTCCCAAGGGCTCCAAGTTCAGCCCTTAGCCGAACACCGCGCTGGAACCTCCAGTGGTTCCGGACTCCGACAGGCGGCCCCCTGCCAAGAGGGGCAAGCCACCCGTGCCGATGACCTCTGTCTATCCGGAGGCACCGGGCAACCTGCTGGGAGCGCTTCGCGGCGCTTCCATCGACAAAGAGCACCGCATTATTATGAGTGCGGTGATCAAGAAGGTTCAGTCTGCCAAGAGCGGACTGACTGAAGCCTGTGCCAGCCTTCTAATAGGCTTTGAGGTAAGTATTTAAAATATAGGAAAATATTACCGCATAGACAGTAGCCCCTGATGCTCTGTTTGGTGTTCACAAAGAAAAGCCAAATAGAGGATCAAATAATACCTGCAGGAGTCTAATACAAGTATGTCTATATGCGTATGCAGGCTTCGCTGCTGACCTCTGCCGCACTGACTGCGGAGGTCACCGCACTGAAGTAGAACCTCGAGCGGTCCGAGAAAGAACTCGGCCTTGCCAAGAGGCAGCTCGAGGAGAACAGAGGTAAGTAATACCTTGTGTGTGTGTGTGTGTATATATATATATAAGATGTGGTTGCAAAATGATAGGATCATCATGGATGTGCCAGGGGCCACGACCGAAGTGTCGACCCTGAAGCAAGCGCTGTCCGAGGCCGAAAACAAAGCGGCCGAGGAGCGCACCGAGCGGGAGAAACAAGAGGCATGGGTGGGCGAGGTGCAGCAAGAGCTCCAGGCTCTCGTGAAGAAGCACGGTACTTTGGAGCTTGACTCGAAGACGCGAGAGTCTGAGCTTGCCGCGTCCCTCGAGAGCACAAAGCATGCCAAGGCTGAAGCCCAAAAGGCCCTCCAGGAAATTGAGGCGATGAGGAAGATAGCGGCGGGTAAGGCATTCATTATGCAAAGCAAGCATGTGAAAGTAAATTACTTGTTACTTACCCGAGTTCGGAGCTCTCCAGGAGCATTCGCAGATTTGCCCCGCAGCATGTCGGATGCCGCAAAGTACTACCAGGCCGAGGAGGGAAGCTCGACGGAGAAGTTGTTCTGGTCTCAGTATACTGGGACCGAACACCCAATGCCTGTGAGCGACCAGCTGAAGCAACTGGTCGAGCTGCACAAGGCGGCCGAACAGGCCATGAGGGGCCTTATAGTCCGGATGTGGCCTGGCGACTCCCTTCCCAACAGCTACTTTGGCCTGGTGAGGCGGCTTGTGGATGCCTGCCCACGGCTGGAAGTCATAAAGCGGTCCGTCTGCATCGAAGGTGCACGCCGGGCTTTTGCCCGTGCGAAGGTGCACTGGGCCAAGATGGACGCCGAGAAGCTGGTGAAGGAGGGGCCGCCGCAGGGCAAGGAGCATCGCCACCCTGAAATGTATTATGAGGGTGTCCTGAAGGGTGCCCGTCTTGTGGCGGACGAGTGTGCGAAGGATGTAATTTTTGAATGAACTTGCTCGTGTGATCCTGTATTATGAAAACTTGTTCATGTGCGCTATGCAACGCTTGTTTGAATTTAAAATATTACCTTTTGTGCGGCTGTTTATCAAATCTGAGAGATGGCCAGTCGTCGGCTTCTGCCCCCATGCCATGAGTGCTGGGGTGTTCGGGATAAATCTGAGCACTCCTTTTCCCATTGTTGGGTCCTTCGAGGGAGGTGCTCAGCACAACGAACAAGGCAATCGGACTATAGTGCTTTATCACTCTCACTTAGCCATAGAAGTCTACAATTTTAAATTTTGGCGAAGACCTAGTATTCTAAAGGCCGAATTCGGGGCGCTATACACGCCTAAGCAGGACAAAGCCGACTCCTCACCCTAAGCGGCATAAGTCTTTAGGGACTCGAGACCTCTCGAACAGCGACCAGCTCTCGCCTTATCATGACAGTCAGTTTTAGCTTTCTCTACTGAGGTGCTTGCCCAGATGAACCGGGGCACAATCGCAGTAGTTCTTCCAGTGCTACCTTAGCCGATATAGCGGAACGTAAGGTACCAAAACATGGGAGCCGGGCAAACCCAACTATTGACCCAAGACATGATTCAGAGCTGATGCATATAATGCTATAAGTTCGGGGTGCCACATTGTCGAAAGTGTTCGAACTTCTCACGCCGTATTATGGGGTACGCTTAAGCCCCTGGCGTATTGGCCGTAGCAGAGTGTACGGGTGCTGAATGTCATGAATGAACATATATATATATATATATAAGAATAAAGAATGCGGTAATAGTCTAGTGCTATGCATTGTTTATTCAAAAAGGTGCGTCGAAGCAGAATGATACAAGTAGTGCGATAAGCAAAAAGTAGGACTATTTGACATGTCCCCTTCAAGGGTAAGCTGAGGAATGGTATTTAAAGCAGGTATTTCACTCATTATTAGAGACCACCTGGGAGTTCCATGGTGCGACATAACTTTCTGCCTCCTTGGTTGTTGTATCGTGTGTTCAGCAATCGTACTGCCGGACGGGGTTTCCAGAGAGTAAAATCCTGAAAGAGAGAAAAAATAACAAAGCGGGAAGCCCCTAGTGCGGTTGAGCCGCGTTTTGGGGCGTGCCGTAGCCGTGCCCCTCACCTATGCCCATGATATTTTCAATGCGTAATTATGTACGTGTGGCACAGATTTTGCCATTTGGCTGGGACTGGGGTGGGGGCCGCATTGCTATGCGAGCTCGGAACGTGCCAGGCGGTCTTGTTGCAGATTACTCCGGGCGCGCTTGACGATGTCCGGGTGTTTAATCATCGAACTGGTGGATTGCCTGAAGAGGCTGCTTTGTGCTTCTGCTGCGAGGGCCGCAGTGTGCTCCTCTGTGCGGAGAGAGCACTCTGTGTTTCCATTGACTGTGATGACCCCCCGAGGTCCTGGCATCTTGAGCTTGAGGTATGCATAATGCGGTACCGCATTGAATCTCGCAAATGCGGTTCACCTGAGCAGTGCATGATAGCCACTGCGGAACGGGACTAAATCGAAGATTAACTCCTCGCTTTGGAAGTTATCCGGGGATCCGAAGACCACTTCCAGTGTGACTGAGCCTGTGCAATGGGCCTCTACACCTGGTATGACGCCTTTGAAGGTCGTTTTTGTGGGTTTGATCCTTGAAGGGTCTATACCCATTTTGCGCACTGTGTCCTGATAAAGCAGGTTCAGGCTGCTGCCGCCGTCCATAAGGACTCGAGTGAGGTGAAATCCGTCGATGATTGGGTCTAGGACCAGTGCGGCGAATCCGCCATGACGGATACTAGTGGGGTGGTCCCTGCGATCGAAGGTGATCGGACAGGAGGACCATGGGTTGAACTTTGGGGCGACTGGCTCCAATGCATATACGTCCCTTAGCGCATGCTTTCGCTCCCTCTTGGGGATGTGGGTTGCGTATATCATGTTCACCGTCCGCACTTGTGGGGGGAACCTCTTCTGTCCTCCGGTGTTCGGCGGCCGGGGCTCCTCCTCGTCATTGCTATGTAACCCCTTATCTTTGTTTTCGGCATTTAACTTGCCGGCCTGCTTGAACACCCAACATTCCCTGTTGGTGTGGTTGGCTGGCTTGTCGGGGGTGCCGTGTATTTGACACGAGCGATCGAGTATACGGTCCAAACTGGACGGGCCCGGAGTGCTTCTTTTGAATGGCTTTTTCCGCTGACCGGGTTTAGAGCCTCTGAATCCGGCATTGACTGCCGTATCCTCGGTATTGTCGCTGTTGATGCGGCGCTTGTGTTTGTTGTGACGTGACCTGCCATTGCTATCCTTGGTATCCGAAGTACCATGGTTCTTTGATATGTTATTGCTTCGAGCCAGCCAGCTATCCTCTCCCGCGCAAAAGCGGGTCATGAGTGTCGTGAGGGCTGCCATAGATTTCGGCTTTTCCTGGCCAAGGTGCCGGGCGAGCCACTCGTCACGGATGTTGTGCTTAAAAGCTGCTAGGGCCTCTGCATCCGGACAGTCGACGATTTGATTTTTCTTTGTCAGGAACCGTGTCCAGAATTGCCTGGCCGATTCCTCTGGATGCTGAATTATGTGGCTCAAGTCATCAGCATCTGGTTGTCGCACATAAGTGCCCTGAAAGTTGTCGAGGAATGCGGCTTCCAGATCTTCCCAACTGCCAATGGATTCTGCTGGCAGGCTGTTGAGCCAATGCTGAGCTGGTCCTTTGAGTTTGAGTGGGAGGTATTTGATGGCGTGTAGATCGTCACCGCGGGCATGTGGATGTGCAGGAGGAAGTCCTCGATCCATACCGCAGGATCTGTTGTACCGTCATATGATTCGATATTTACGGGTTTGAAACCCTCTGGGATTTGGTGATCCATTACTTCGTCTGTGAAGCATAGGGGGTGTGCGGCGCTTCTGTACTGGGCTATATCGCGACGCAACTCAAATGAGTCTTGTCCGCTGTGTTCGGCCCGGCAGGATTTACTTTTACTGTATCCGGCGTGACGGTTATCGTCTCGCATAGTGGTGCGCCCTCGTGATCCGTAGATCGATCTTGCGTGTTTTGCTTTGTCCTCCAATACGTCTCGCAGGTCTAGCGTGTTTCCCCATGCGTTGACATTTTTATTTGAGTGGCGTCGGGGTGCGGGCTGAGGTTTTGGCTGAAATGCCTCTCTGTCGCGGCCACGAGGTGGCCGATCCGTGTCATACGCTGGAGATGTAGGTTTTAATGCTTCCTCCTCCAGTCGGGGTAGCAACTTGCGCTTTGGGTAACTCTTGGAGGGGCGTTCGAGTTCATATTCCTCGGCCGCAAGGACTTCAGTCCATCTGTCAGCTAGCAAATCTTAATCAACTCGAAGCTGTTGTTGCTTTTTCTTAAGGCTATTTCCCGTGGCTATAAGCCGGCGCTTGAAGTGCTCTTGCTTGACGGGATCCTTAGGCACGACAAATTCGTCATCGTCGAGGCTTGCCTCGTCTTCGGAGGGAGGCATATAATTATCATCCTCCCCTCTCCATCTGCCGCTCTCTCGGGAGGGCTGGCTTCTCCATCCTCCTGCTCTAAATCTTGCTGAAGGGGATTGTCGTCATCTTCGGCACTGTCCGGAGTGCTATTATCTCCTGTGCCGGTATCACCGCTTTTGCCTTGGCGAGACTTAGAGCGGCACCGCTGACGTCGACGCTTGGGTTGCTTCTTGGAGGGGTCATCCTCCGCTGTCCCGTCGCCATTGCCTTCTTTGGGTGTGTCCACCATATATATATATATATCATATGATGAGGTAGCTGTCCAGTGCTCTGTGGGTAGTGGTTCTTGTTCGTCTCCTGCATCGTCGTCCATACCGTCGATGTCTTCGGAGTCGAAGTCGAGCATGTCGGTCAAATTGTCGATAGTGGCTACTAAGTGGGTGGTGGGTGGGCGGCGAATTTCTTCATCATCTGCATCCCAATCCTGTCGGACATAGTTCAGCCAGGACTCTCGTGAAAGGGGGAGAGACCTTAATGAGTTTAGTATGTCGCCGAAGGGCAAGTGCTGAAAGATATCCACGGAGGTGAACTCCATGATCAGCGCCTAGTCGGGTTCGATAGGCACGGGCGTAGGCCGTTCGGAGTCCGTGGCCGGGGAAGAATCTCGCAGTTTGGTGTCACGGCTCTCATGAAGGGTAAGGTCGATACTCGGCTCGATCGCCGCTGAGGATGTGGCCTCCGTGGCGGGGTCTATCCACCCGTCCATGGATGGCGCAATTGGCTTCGAATTGAGGGTCGGAGCGGTTGCCGGTGCGGTTTCCCGAACACTGTCCGATGGTAGAGCTAAATCATGCTCATCGTGACCGTGCGGCGCACTCGGTAGGGGCTCAAATCCATCGAAGATCAAGTCTCCGCGGATGTCGACTGTGTAGTTTAAGCTTCCAAACATGACCTGGTGGCCAGGGGCGTAACTCTCGATCTGCTCCAGATGGCCAAGCGAGTTGGCCCGCTATGCGAAGCTGCCGAATACGAAGATCTGTTCGGGGAGAAAAGTCTCACCCTGGACTGCATTACTATCGATGATCGAAGGAGCCATCAAGCCTGACAATGACGACACAGAGGAACTCTCAATGAAAGCACCAATGTCGGTGTCAAAACCGGCGGATCTCGGGTAGGGGGTCCCGAACTGTGCATCTAGGCGGATGGTAACAGGAGATGGGGGTAAAACCCTACTCCTGCTTGATTGATCTTGATGATATGAGTATTACAAGAGTTGATCTACCACGAGATTGAAGAGGCTAAACCCTAGAAGCTAGCCTATGGTATGATTGTGTGTTGTTGGTCCTACGGACTAAACCCTCCGGTTTATATAGACACCGGAGGGGGCTAGGGTTACACAGAGTCGGTTACAAGGAAGGAGATCTGCATATTCGTATTGCCAAGCTTGCCTTCCACGCCAAGGAGAGTCCCATCCGGACACGGAACGAAGTCTTCAATCTTGTATCTTCATAGTCTAACAGTCCGGCCAAAGGATATAGTCCAACTGTACGGATACCCCCTAATCCAGGACTCCCTTAGTGGAGTTAGAGCTTACCCAGCTAGGAGAATTGTACATGGAAAACCCATCTTGATTTTGGAGATGGGTGAACTCCTCCTGCTCCCCTTTATACAGTTCGACCAATATTTTGGCCAGAGCGGCGGGAGTCTTCGGGCCCTTCCGACCGCAGCAGGAGGCGTCGTCTTACCCATTGTAATGCCACATGGGCAACCCTCTATATTGGAGTGGTTGGACCCCCCCCCCCCCGCGTTATGGAGACTGTCATTACCTCGACTATTGACAATCCGGACTGAGCGAGCATCTTAATCTTACCCACTAGTAGACTGATCTCTGCGTTATCCTCTTCCTCGAGGCTCCGAGGACGCCAGCTATGGCGTTTCTTCAATGGAGCACTTGAAAATTCGA
Source organism: Triticum aestivum (assembly GCF_018294505.1). NCBI lineage: Eukaryota > Viridiplantae > Streptophyta > Magnoliopsida > Poales > Poaceae > Triticum > Triticum aestivum. Next base: position 83,314,370 of record NC_057797.1, read on the forward strand.
GGAGGCCCATCCGGACTGGGCCGGGAAGAGCGACGTCGTCAATATAAAACCATTCAGAGGTCCACTCTTCGGAAGCTTTCTTCGGTGTGCCGGATAGGTATCCGGACTCAGCAATGCGCCATATTTCGGCCCCGCCCACTTCAAATATCGATCCCTCGCGGTTGCGCGGGACAAGACAAAACAACCTTCTCCACAGATTAAAATGGGCCTCACAACCCAGGAATAGTTCGCATAAAGCGACATAACCCGCAATGTGCAGGATGGAGGCTGGAGTAAAATTGTGTAGCTGGAGGCCATAATACTCCAGAAGCCCTCAGAGGAATGGTTGAATTGGAAATCCCACGCCCCTCAGCAGATAGGGGATGAAGCACACTCGTTCCCCCGCAAAAGGATTGGGGAAATCCTCCGCCTAGGTTTTGCCGTTGAAGGAAGCCAACCCTGCTCGAACAGGGATCAGATCCGCAGGGGGGAGAAATCCCTGCGTTTGCAACTTCGCCAATTGACTATGGGACACAGAGCACCTCTCCCACTCACCTTTCTCTGGGTTGGAACGGGAGGAGGAGCTGGGAATGCTAGCCATGTTGGAATGGTCTTTCCTGGCAATCTCTGAGGATTTTCTCCGCATGGTGCCAAATGGATCCGAGACCCAATCTCTTTAAATAGACGCTCTTTCTTGCATGGCCAAGGTGTTATTTGTAAAAATACCCTGACCGTCTGCATTCGCCCGACACGTGGAAGTTGAAGTCATCGATGCACAGAAGCCGAGGGGCATGACCTTGAATTAAAAACTGAATACATTACTTGGAAGCCATCGGAGGAGGAACCCGCCTTGCAATGCCGAAGACAATCTGCATGCCGAACACCTCGTCATTGAAGCCTGGTTCAGGGGCTACTGAGGGAGTCCTAGACTAAGGGGTCCTCGGGTGTCCAGCCTGTTAGCCATGGGCCGGACTGGTGGGCTATGAAGATACGAAGACCAAAGACTGCACCCGTGTCCGGATAGGACTCTCCTTGGCATGGAAGGCAAGCTTGGCGACTAGATATGAAGGCCTAGCTTGTAGGCACCCGTGTCCGGATTTCTCTCCTCCCGGTGTCTATATAAACCGGAGGACTTAGTTCAGAGGACAGACATGACCATAACCATACAAGCTAGGCCTCTAGGGTTTTAGCCATTACGATCTCGTGGTAGATCAACTCTTGTAATACTCATATTCATCAAGATCAATCAAGCAGGACGTAGGGTATTACCTCCATAGAGAGGGCCCGAACCTGGGTAAAACATTGTGTCCTCTGTCTGCTGTTACCATCGACCTTAGACGCATAGTTCAAGACCCCCTACCCGAGATTCGCCAGTTTTGACACTGACAACCGCCGCTCCACCGCTCTTCGATGGTGTCGAAGAAGACGCCGAAGGGCAATTCGGGCTTCTTCGGCGTGAGGCGGAAGTCCTCCGGTAACTGGGGTGTGGAGTTCTCCGACGCAGGAAGGCGTTAGTGGATCGGCACGTGCCCCTTTGCCCACGAGGCCGCGTGTGCCTATGACGTGGCAGTGTTGCATGCTGAGTGGCCTCGGTCGCACCTATACTTCCCAGAGATCGAGTGTCGGGCGGAAGCGGAGATGCTTGTGCCGCAGGGCATCAACATGAAGGAGATCAGGACGAAGAAGAGGAAGATGAAGAAGCCGTCGGTTGTCGTCAGTGCTGGCGAGATCGACGAGGAGGCGATGGCGAGGTTTGCTCGGGAGCATCTGAAGTACGTCGAGGCCGAGCTGGAGTACTACTGGAAGCGTGAGGCGGAGCAGAAGAAGAAGGGGCCGAAGAAGGAGGACGAGGTCGGTCCCTCGACGGTGATCCCTATTGAGTTCTCTTTCGAGGAGGACTAGGCAGACTTCTCGGACAAGGTGGAGGAGGAGGAGGGGTGCGACGACCCGACGAAGGAGGAGTTCTGGGCGCAGTTCCACAGCTCCGACAATGAGGAGTAGTTTATCTAGTAGTTTGAGTAAGTAGTAGTTGAAGTTCATGTATGAAACTATGTTGAATTTGATGTTTGAACTATGTTGAATGGACTACTAGTATGTTGTTTTAAGAAATTTACATCTTGATTTTGGACCATCTGTTGGAGTTGCTCTTTTGGACCATCTGTTGGAGTTGAGCTTTTTACGGAGCTCCAAAACACACTTTTTGATGATCCAAATTTTACATCTCCGGTTTTGGACTGCCAAATTTTGGACCATCTATTGGAGATGCTCTTAATTTTGAGGATCTGGGCCTTGCATGTATGTGGTCCATCATGCCAAAAAGATTAAATGATTTTCTTCTATGCTCATACAGATAAATAATAATCCCACATCACTTCTTTACGTCTAACCTCACCAGTTCATATAGGTACTCAATGATGATTCAACAAGCAACCACAAAAATCAGCAAACAAAGATGAGGCGTAGTGAATACTCTTATTCACAAGAGGGGGAAGGGAACGGTGGCTACAAAACTACCATAAGAGCCTAATAATTGATCAAAGAAAGATCAAAGAGATCTGAAGGATGAAAACAAGCAAGCTACAGCCAAGCAAGGCGTCGGAGCAGAGGCCGTCGGATCCGGGGTGGTAGCGCACGTGGAATAAATATTTCTTGAGGGACAAGGTATTTGGAGCTCATCAACTTGCTGACAATTAAAATATTCCTCAACTCTGGACGGCACCAATGTCGTTGGCGAGACGCGGAGGAAAGAGGGAGGGGTGAAGAGTAGAGAGAGAATGTGACAATAGTGCATCCTGCTCACGTCCTGTTTTGCCCCGCACGCCAGCTGGGGGGATCACCCCCTACGTTTTACCACCTCTCCCGCAACACTGCGCGCCCAAATCTTGATCCCCAACGAGGCGAGATGATGATGTCCAGGGAAGTTGTCATGTTGGCGAGTGGGGTGTGCTCCTACTGCTGGCAGCAACATGTCAACAAAAATAACGACAAGCATTGTAAACTCTTTACCTTTTGGACATCATATTTTTGAAGTGGAAAAGTATAAACATGATTAATGTTAATAGGAATTCCAAGGGAGAGAAGGAGGACCGTAGGGTGAGACAAATGGAAATAAGTGGACGCATGGGATGGGTAACAATGTCTCCCGTTGCAATGCACGAGCATTTGTGATAGTTATCCTCTATTGCAATTGCAAAAAATTCTTCCGTTCTAATAATAATATAATAGAAGTACACATATGCACATAAGTAAAAAAGATTACAACCAGGCTGGTGGCTTTGTCCCGAAGAGCTCGATCCCGCTTGTGCTCCCTTTGTGCTCGACATACATGACACCGCGGTCAGTGGGTGCTCGACCGGTGGTGTTGGAGGTTTCAATGGTTTTGCAAATCATGTGGCAATGATGATGGTGGCCAGAGCAGCCGGGTCGCAGCATGTCCTTTGTTGTCAACGGTTCAACATGTCCTGAGTATGAAGTCAGAGCTGCAATGTTGCAACGTGACATGGCGGCAATGATATCATATGATGGGGGTAGACCAGGCTACACTGGTACAAGACACACTACTTTCTTAGATGAGTCCCGTTACCGAAGTTGGAGCTGTCAGGTCCTCAACACGTTTGGTCAGTTGTTTAGCATACACCCATGGGGTTCTCATGCTTCGTTCGGTTTTTCCAGACTCCAAAATGGTCTTCGACAATGAAGTCGGAGTCACTTGCTCGGGAGAAGTGATGACGATGACACTTTGTAGGCATCTTCAGGGGTGTTCTTCCTTTAAGCAGTGTGTTTGGGTCTTGTGGGTAGCTAGGCCGGCAAGGTGTCCTGTCTTGCGGGTGTGCTGTGGCGGTTTTCATTCGGTTTTCAAAAATTAACTAGACAACTCTTTTATTTATTTTGTAATGAATTGAGATCCTAAGGGAACGACTAAAAAAACAGGTCCACGGTCCACTTAGTGACGACTACATTCAGCGCAGCGAGCCAAAGGTACGTCGTGGTCATGACCTCTCCCTTGCTGGAGCCAGACAAAGTTTGTTGTATTTGACAGTCAAGAAGTCATCATGCTAAGACCCCAAAGGGTCAGTGCATCAAAGCAACAACCACCGTCAACGAATACAACGTTAGATTGGAAGGACCGTACCTACAAACACACCAACAACCATGATCATCAACCAAATCCAGATGATTTTGTCAAAGACTAACACCAACCAGATCCAAAAATATTTGCCACAGACCAATGACTCTATATTTTATGCATTTTTAGAGCTCATTTACATGTTCTCTCCATATAGCATTTCTCATTGAACCAAATATATGTCCATTATGCATGATTTCTGGTTTGCACCCTTTTTATTGTGAGCATTGATACGTCTCCGTCGTATCTACTTTTCCCAACACTTTTGCCCTTGTTTTGGACTCTAACTTGTATGATTTGAATGGAACTAACCCGGACAGACGCTGTTTTCAGCAGAATTGCCATGATGTTGTTTTATGTGCAGAAAACAAAAGTTCTCGGAATGACCTGAAACTCCACGGAATATCTTACAATAAATAATAAAAAATCCTCGCCAAAGATGAAGACCAAGGGTCCCACACCCTTCTCACGAGGGTGGGGGGCGCCCCCCTAGGGCGCGCCCCCTACCTCGTGGGCTCCCTGGAGACCTCCCGACTCCTACTCCAACTCTATATAACTGCTTTCGGGGAGAGAAAAAATAAGAGAGAAGAAATCATCGTGTTTTACGATACGGAGCCGCCGCCAAGCCCTAAAACCTCTCGGGAGGGCTGATCTGGAGTCCGTTCGGGGCTCCGGAGAGGGGGATTCGTCGCCGTCGTCATCATCAACCATCCTCCATCACCAATTTCATGATGCTCACCGCCGTGCGTGAGTAATTCCATCGTAGGCTTGCTGGATGGTGATGGGTTGGATGAGATTCACCATGTAATCTAGTTAGTTTTGTTAGGGTTTGATCCCTAGTATCCACTATGTTCTGAGATTGATGTTGCTATGACTTTGCTATGCTTAATGCTTGTCACTAGGGCCCTAGTGCCATGATTTCAGATCTGAACCTATTATGTTTTCATCAATATATGAGAGTTCTAGATCCTATCTTGCAAGTCTATAGTCACCTATTGTGTGTTATGATCCGTTAACCCCGAAGTGACAATAATCGGGATACTTACCGGTGATGACTGTAGTTTGAGGAGTTCATGTATTCACTATGTGCTAATGCTTTGTTCCAGTTCTCTATTAAAAGGAGGCCTTAATATCCCTTAGTTTCCGAGGGAGTCATGGATTAGGGGGTATCCGGACAGCCGGACTATATCCTTTGACTGGACTGTTGGACTATGAAGATACAAGATTGAAGACTTCGTCCCGTGTCCGGATGAGACTCTCCTTGGAGTGGAAGGCAAGCTTGGCAGTATGGATATGTAGATCTCCTTCCTTGTATCCGGCTCTGTGTAACCCTAGCCCCCTCCGGTGTCTATATAAACCAGAGGGTTTAGTCCGTAGGACCAACAACAACAATCATACCATAGGCTAGCTTCTAGGGTTTAGCCTCTTCGATCTCGTGGTAGATCAACTCTTGTAATACTCATATCATCAAGATCAATCAAGCAGGAGTAGGGTTTTACCTCCATCGAGAGGGCCAATACCTGGGTAAAAACATCGTGTCCCCCGTCTCCTGTTACCATCCGCCTAGACGCACAGTTCGGGACCCCCTACTCGAGATCCGCCGGTTTTGACACCGACACTGGTGCTTTCATTGAGAGTTCCTCTGTGTCGACATCGTTAGGCTGGATGACTCCTTCAATCATCGATAGCGATGCAGTCCGGGGTGAGACTTTTCTCCTCGGACAGATCTTTGTATCCGGCGGCTCCGCACTGTGGGCCAACTCGATTGGCCATCTGGAGCAGATCGAGAGTTACGCCCCTGGCCACCAGGTCAGGTTTGGAAGCTTAAACTACAAGGCCGACATCCGCGGAGACTTGATTTTCGACGGATTCGAGCCCCTGCCGAGTGCGCCGCACGGTCACGATGAGCATGATTTAGCTCTACCATCGGAGAGTGTTCGGGAGACCGCACCGGCAACCGCTCCGACCCTCAATTCGGAGCCAATTGCGCCATCCATGGACGGGTGGATAGACCCCGCCACGGAGGCCGCATTCTCAGCGGCGATCGAGCCGAGTATCGACCTTACCCTTCACGGGAGCCGTGACGCCGAACTGCCGGATTCTTCCCCGGCCACGGACTCCGAACCGCCTGCGCCCGTGCCTATCGAATCCAACTGGGCGGAGATCATGGAGTTCACCTCCGCGGACATCCTTCAGCACTCGCCCTTTGGCGACATGCTGACTCATTAAGGTCTCTCTCCTTGTCAGGAGAGTCCTGGCCGAACTATGGCCGGCCAGATCGGGATGCGGACGACGAAGAAATTCGCCGTCCACCCACCACCCACTTAGTAGCCACTGTGGACGATTTGACCGACATGCTCGCCTTCGACTCCGAAGACATCGACGGTATGGACGACAATGCAGGAGACGAACAGGAGCCACTGCCCACAGGGCACTGGACGCCCACTTCATCATATGATGTATGCATGGTGAACACACCCAAAGAAAACGACGACGAGGAACGGAAGGACACAGTGAAGGATCGTTCCCTCGAGAAGCAGTCAAAGCGGCGGCGTAAGTGCCGCTCCAAATCCCGCCTCGGCAGAAACAACGATCATATAGACCCAGCGATAGAGCAGGGCGAGCCAGTGGACGACAAACACGGCATTGAACCACCGTCCGACCACGGCAACATGGAGAATCAAACCGAACAACCCGACTCCAGCGAAGATAACAGTCCGGATGACATCACACCGGACAGGCACCCGGAGCAACAGAATACCCATCAAAGGCTTGTTGCCACTGCGAGGAGTCTGAAAAAACAGAAGCAAAGGCTCAGGGCTGCACAAGACACACTCAGAATTATATGGAGTGAAGTACTCAACACTGCAACAAAGTACGGCGGTAGTCGCCACACAAAGAGCTACCCGAAGTGAAAGCTGCTACCTAAATTCGACGAGGAGGCCTTAGATCCCCGCAATCAAAAAACAAAACAGCCATCCGATCGGATAGACGACCTCGTGGCCAACATAGAGTGGCAAATGACGCCGCACACAAGCCAGTATGCGATCCACGTGAGGGCTCGCATCAAAAGGACGGCGCAATCAGATCCATCTATGGGCCAAGCAAGCGTGCTCCAGCACGCAATGCAACACAACAAAAATCCGAACACCACGGTACACCCAAATACAGGGGTTCCGCACACCCCCTATGTTTCACCGATGAGGTGCTGGACCATGAATTTCCAAAGGGATTCAAACCCGTAAACATAGAGGCATACGACGGAACGACAGACCCTGGGGTCTGGATTGAGGACTACATCCTCCATATCCACATGGCTCTAGGAGACGATCTCCACGCCATCAAGTACTTACCCCTCAAGCTCAAAGGGCCAGCTCGGCACTGGCTTAAAAGCCTCCCCGAGAACTCCATTGGAAGATGGGAAGATCTCGAAGATGCTTTTCAGGCAAATTTTCAAGGGACCTATGTCCGACCATCGGATGCAGACAATTTAAGTCATATAACTCAACAGCCCGGAGAGTCAGCCCGAAAGCTTTGGAACAAGTTTCTCACTAAAAAGAACCAAATAGTCGACTGTCCGGACGCCGAAGCCTTAGTAGCTTTCAAGCACAGCGTTCGAGATGAATGGCTTGCCAGACACCTCGGCCAAGAAAAGCCGAGAACAATGGCAGCATTAACAAGCCTCATGACCCGCTTTTGCGCGGGCGAGGACAGCTGGTTAGCCCGATGCAGCACCAGCGACCCAAGTACATCCGAAGTCAGGGACGGAAATGGGAAGCCACGACGCAACAAAAACAAGCGCCGGAATAAAGAAGATAGCCCGAAGAGCACGACGGTAAACACCGGATTCAGAAGCTCTCGGCTAGGTCAACAAAAGCTGCCCTCCAAAGGCAACAGAGACGAACTGTCCAGCCTGAATAAGATTCTGCACAAACTATGTCAGATCCACAGCACCCCTGATAAACCTGCAAATCATATTCATAGAGAATGTTGGGTCTTCAAGCAGTCCGGCAAACGCAACGCTGAACACAAGGGGCAGGATACACCCAGTGAAGACGAGGACAAGCCTCGCAAGCAAAGCACTGGGGAACAGAAGAAATTCCCACCAGAAGTCAAATTAGTAAACGTGTTACATGTGATGAAGGGGAGAAACAAAGAGGCACTCCTAGAGACACATGCCCCAGGGCCTATCACCGCGGAGTTCTGCCACTGTTCGTCCCAACCGATCACCTTTGACCATCGGGATTACTCGGCAAGTATCCGGCATGCAGGATGGGCTGCCTTGGTGTTAGACCCAATAATTGATGGATACCACTTCACACGAGTCCTGATGGACGGCAGCAGTAGTTTAAACCTGATATATCAGGACACAGTCCGCAAAATGGGGATAGAAGCAACAAAAATCAGCCATAGCAATACTACCTTTAAAGGAGTAACGCCAGGTCCAGAAGCCCATTGTACGGGCTCCTTGGTACTAGAGGTTATATTCGGCTTTCCCGATAACTTCCATAGCGAAAAGTTAACCTTCCACATCGCTCCGTTCCAAAGTGGCTATCAAGCACTACTCGGACACGAAGCTTTCACTCGCTTTAACGCAATACCGCATTACGCTTCTCTCATGCTGAAGATGCCCAGTCCACGTGGCATCATTACTGTAAATGGAAATATTGAGCGCTCCTTGCGCGCGGAAGACCGTGCGGCTGCCTTGGCAGCCGCACACTAGACGACCTCACCAACTAGAGCATCTGACAGGTCGTTAAGACCACGGACACGGTTAGACGAGTCCGGTGTAGCTATATATAATTGATACAGGTTTGATGGCTATACCCCTACAACAATACAAGGGGCTCAACGCGTGTGAACAAGTGACAATTAGGCTCAACTTTACTCATCGGGAACTATACATGGTTTATTTAGTATAACCTACCTTTTGCACGACAACTTTTCAACTAAGTTCCTCTCTTTTTCAGATGACCATCATGCTACACCCGTCCAGGATACGGCACAATGGAGACACAGGCGCAGACGTGCAGCAGGGACCCATTCCAAGGATTCTTTTTAGATTAAGACCCTGCGTAAACCTTTTTTTACTGTCTCTTGTTGATACACATCCCCCGGATTCTCAGTACAACTGAGAAGGATGCTGACGTATTGGCATGTGGCCACGTCAGAATATTGCACATACCTAGACACCATGGGCTTATTACAAAGGGCACTGTTTAGCCCGGTTTACATCATAAAGACCGAATACCTTAGGGAGTGTTCGCCGTCATGAGTTTGGCCTTATATGCATCAGCTCCGAATCATGTCTTTGGTCAAATGTTGGGTTTGCCCGGCTCCTGTGTTTTGCTGCCTTACGTTCCGCTCTATCGGCTAGGGCGGCACCAGGAGAACTACTACGATTGTGCCCTGATTCATCCGGACGAACACCTCAGTAGAGAAAGCCAAAAACTAACTGTCATGATATAGCGTGAGACTGGTCAACCACTCGATGACCTAGCGGAATCTTCGGGATTCCTCCGCCTTGACGAAGGACCATTTCCCGGCCAGGCATGTACGCGCCCCGAATTCGGATGAGCATGGAGCCACCAGGGGCTATATAGTAGCCCCACTGTCAAACTCCTCTGGCTAAGCGAAAGTGTTAAAGCATTATAGTCCGATTGCTTAGTTTGCTGCGCTATCACCTCCTTAATGGACCAAGACGTTGGATCAAGTGTGAACATGTGTCTTCTGCGAGCACCCCCGCATTATATGCATGGGGGCTGAAGCCAACGACTGCCATCTTTCAGGTTATATACATATATATACATAAACGGTCGCACAGGAGGCATCATAGTACTTTCGGGCAAAAGTATAAAAACAGCCTTGATAAACTCAATAAAACATTGTTTTTCAATGGAAATACATGTCATTAGAACATAATATTCTTCGAGCACTGCGCTTCTATTGAATGAGCACCCTCAAGAACTTCTCGAAAGTAGTGCTCGGCAGGTACTCGACTCTCGTCCGAATCTTGGGCTGCAATGGCAGTGGCCTCCATCTCCGCCCAGTATGTCTTCACATGGGCATGGTCCATCCGCGCACCCTCTACGCACGCTGACCTCTTCATCGCATTGATGTGCGGCACCGCACCAAGGAACTGCTGCACCAAACTAAAATAATTGTTCGGCTTTGGCCTTTCCGGTCACAAATGATCCACAACAGACCTCATGGCAAGTCCGGACAATCTATTCAGCTCGTCCCATTCGGCCAACCGATCAGTCAACGGAAGCGGACGCTCTAGAACGTTAAATTATGACCATAACAGCTTGTCCACTTCGCGATCTTTTTGATATCGGAAGTATTCGGCCACATCGGCAGCACTGGCCGCTAAGTCCAGATATGCGTCCGCAGAACTCCATAGTCGGTCCAAAGGGGCGTACCGAGGATCTCCAAAGTTCATCCGCAGCATAAAGGACTTCCCAGCCACGATATGCCCGGCTTGACGCAGCTCCTCCTTCATCGCTCCCATTGCAGAGCGGGTGTCTTTGGTCGCCATCGTGGCCTTCTTCAGGTCTGTCCTCTTCGCTCGATCTTCCTTTTCAAGAAGCTCGTAACGGTCAGCGGCGTTCTTCAATTCCACAGCCATCCTGGCTATTTCCTCCTTGTTTTGGCAGTGAGCAGCCTGTTCGGCTTTCAGCTCCTCGATTGCCTTTAGGGCAGCCGCATCGCTTTTCCTGGCTTGTTCTTTGGCTCGGGCAAGTTCTGCCCGAAGGTTCTCCACGGCCGCAGCTTCATCTGCATTCACACACATGTTATAGATACTGGCTGTTGGGTTTCGTAGTAATTTCAAAAAATTTCCTACGCGCACACAGGATCATGTGATGCATAGCAACGAGAGGAGAGTGTTGTCTACGTACCCAACGCAGACCGACTGCGGAAGCAATGACACGACGTAGAGGAAGTAGTCGTACGTCTTCACGATCCAACCGATCAAGCACCGAAACTACGGCACCTCCGAGTTCGAGCACACGTTCAGCTCGATGACGATCCCCGGACTCCGATCCAGCAAAGTGTCGGGGAAGAGTTTCGTCAGCACGACGGCGTGGTGACGATCTTGATGAACTACAGCAGCAGGGCTTCGCCTAAACTCCGCTACAGTATTATCGAGGAATATGGTGGCAGGGGGCACCGCACACGGCTAAGGAATCGATCACGTGGATCAACTTGTGTCAACTTGTGTGTTTAGAGGTGCCCCTGCCTCCGTATATAAAGGAGGAGAGGAGGGGAGGCTGGCCGGCCAAAGAGGGAGGCGCAGGAGAGTCCTACTCCCTCTGGGAGTAGGATTCCTCCCCCCAATCCTAGTCCAACTAGGATTCCTCGGAGGGGAAGGGAGAGAGGGGGGCCGGCCACCTTCTCCTAGTCCTAATAGGACTAGGGGAGGGGAAAGAGGCGCAGCCACCTTGGGCTGCCCCTTTCTCCTTTCCACTAAGGCCCATGATGGCCCATATGGCTCCCGGGGGGTTCCGGTAACCTCCCGGTAACCCGGTAAAATCCCGATTTCACCCGGAACACTTCCGATGTCCAAACATAGGCTTCCAATATATCAATCTTTACGTCTCGACCATTTCGAGACTCCTCGTCATGTCCGTGATCACATCCGGGACTCCGAACAACCTTCGGTACATCAAAATGCATAAACTCATAATATAACTGTCATCGTAACCTTAAGCGTGCGGACCCTACGGGTTCGAGAACAATGTAGACATGACCGAGACATGTCTCTGGTCAATAACCAATAGCGGGACCTGGATGCCCATATTGGCTCCTACATATTCTACGAAGATCTTTATCGGTCAGACCGCATAACAACATACGTTGTTCCCTTTGTCATCGGTATGTTACTTGCCCGAGATTCGATCGTCGGTATCCAATACCTAGTTCAATCTCGTTAACGGCAAGTCTCTTTACTCGTTCCGTAATACATCATCTCACAACTAACATATTAGTTGTAATGCTTGCAAGGCTTATGTGATGTGTATTACCGAGAGGGCCCAGAGATACCTCTCCGACAATCGGAGTGACAAATCCTAATCTCGAAATACGCCAACCCAACATCGACCATTGGAGACACCTGTAGTACTCCTTTATAATCACCCATTTACGTTGTGACGTTTGGTAGTACCCAAAGTGTTCCTCCGGTAAACGGGAGTTGCATAATCTCATAGTCGTAGGAACATGTATAAGTCATGAAGAAAGCAATAGCAACATACTAAACGATCAGGTGCTAAGCTAATGGAATGGGTCATGTCAATCAGATCATTCTACTAATGATGTGACCTCGTTAATCAAATAACAACTCATTGTTCATGGTTAGGAAACATAACCATCTTTGATTAACGAGCTAGTCAAGTAGAGGCATACTAGTGACACTCTGTTTGTCTATGTATTCACACATGTATTATGTTTCCGGAAAATACAATTCTAGCATGAATAATAAACATTTATCATGATTATAAGGAAATAAATAATAACTTTATTATTGCCTCTAGGGCATATTTCCTTCAGTCTCCCACTTGCACTAGAGTCAATAATCTAGATTACACTGTAATGAATCTAACACCCATGGAGCTTTGGTGCTGATCATGTTTTGCTCGTGGAAGAGGCTTAGTCAACGGGTCTGCAATATTCAGATCCGTATGTATCTTGCAAATCTCTATGTCTCCCACCTGGACTAGATCCCGGATGGAGTTGAAGCGTCTCTTGATGTGTTTGGTCCTTTTGTGAAATCTGGATTCCTTTGCCAAGGCAATTGCACCAGTATTGTCACAAAAGATTTTCATTGGACCCGATGCACTAGGTATGACACCTAGATCGGATATGAACTCCTTCATCCAGACTCCTTCATTTGCTGCTTCCGAAGCAGCTATGTATTCCGCTTCACATGTAGATCCCGCTACGACGCTTTGTTTAGAACTGCACCAACTGACAGCTCCACCGTTTAATGTAAACACGTATCCGGTTTGCGATTTAGAATCGTCCGGATCAGTGTCAAAGCTTGCATCAACGTAACCTTTTACGATGAGCTCTTTGTCACCTCCATATACGAGAAACATATCCTTAGTCCTTTTCAGGTATTTCAGGATGTTCTTGACCGCTGTCCAGTGATCCATTCCTGGATTACTTTGGTACCTCCCTGCTAAACTTATAGCAAGGCACACATCAGGTCTGGTACACAGCATTGCATACATGATAGAGCCTATGGCTGATGCATAGGGAACATCTTTCATATTCTCTCTATCTTCTGCAGTGGTCGGGCATTGAGTCTTACTCAATTTCACACCTTGTAACACAGGCAAGAACCCTTTCTTTGCTTGATCCATTTTGAATTTCTTCAAAATTTTGTCAAGGTATGTGCTTTGTGAAAGTCCAATTAAGCGTCTTGATCTGTCTCTATAGATCTTAATGCCTAATATGTAAGCAGCTTCACCGAGGTCTTTCATTGAAAAACTTTTATTCAAGTATCCCTTTATGCTATCCAGAAATTCTATATCATTTCCAATCAGTAATATGTCATCCACATATAATATCAGAAATGCTACAGAGCTCCCACTCACTTTCTTGTAAATACAGGCTTCTCCAAAAGTCTGTATAAAACCAAATGCTTTGATCACACTATCAAAACGTTTATTCCAACTCCGAGAGGCTTGCACCAGTCCATAAATGGATCGCTGGAGCTTGCACACTTTGTTAGCTCCCTTTGGATCGACAAAACCTTCTGGTTGCATCATATACAACTCTTCTTCCAGGAATCCATTCAGGAATGCAGTTTTGACATCCATTTGCCAAATTTCATAATCATAAAATGCGGCAATTGCTAACATGATTCGGACGGACTTAAGCATCGCTACGGGTGAGAAGGTCTCATCGTAGTCAATTCCTTGAACTTGCCGAAAACCTTTTGCGACAAGTCGAGCTTTGTAGACAGTAACATTACCATCAGCGTCAGTCTTCTTCTTAAAGATCCATTTATTCTCAATCGCTTGCCGATCATCGGGCAAGTCAACCAAAGTCCATACTTTGTTCTCATACATGGATCCCATCTCAGATTTCATGGCTTCTAGCCACTTTGCGGAATCTGGGCTCACCATCGCTTCTTCATAGTTCGTAGGTTCATCATGATCTAGTAGCATGACCTCCAGAACAGGATTACCGTACCACTCTGGTGCGGATCTTACTCTGGTTGATCTACGAAGTTCAGTAGTATCTTGATCTGAAGTTTCATGATCATTATCATTGGCTTCCTCACTAACTGGTGTAGGTGTCACTGAAACAGTTTTCTGTGATGAACTACTTTCCAGTAAGGGAGCAGGTACAGTTACCTCGTCAAGTTCTACTTTCCTCCCACTCACTTCTTTCGAGAGAAACTCCTTCTCTAGAAATGATCCATTCTTAGCAACAAATGTTTTGCCTTCGGATCTGTGATAGAAGGTGTACCCAACAGTTTCCTTTGGGTATCCTATGAATACACATTTCTCCGATTTGGGTTCGAGCTTATCAGGTTGAAGCTTTTTCACATAAGCATCGCAGCCCCAAACTTTAAGAAACGACAACTTTGGTTTCTTGCCAAACCATAGTTCATAAGGCGTCGTCTCAACGGATTTTGATGGTGCCCTATTTAACGTGAATGCGGCCGTCTCTAAAGCATATCCCCAAAATGATAGCGGTAAATCTGTAAGAGACATCATAGATCGCACCATATCTAGTAAAGTACGATTACGACGTTCGGACACACCATTACGCTGTGGTGTTCCGGGGGGCGTGAGTTGCGAAACTATTCCACAGTTTTTCAAATGTACACCAAACTCGTAACTCAAATATTCTCCTCCACGATCAGATCGTAGAAACTTTATTTTCTTGTTACGATGATTTTCAACTTCACTCTGAAATTCTTTGAACTTTTCAAATGTTTCAGACTTATGCTTCATTAAGTAGATATATCCATATCTGCTCAAATCATCTGTGAAGGTGAGAAAATAACGATATCCGCCACGAGCCTCAATATTCATCGGACCACATACATCGGTATGTATGATTTCCAACAAATCTGTTGCTCTCTCCATAGTACCGGAGAACGGTGTTTTAGTCATCTTGCCCATGAGGCACGGTTCGCAAGTACCAAGTGATTCATAATCAAGTGGTTCCAAAAGTCCATTAGTATGGAGTTTCTTCATGCGTTTTACACCGATATGACCTAAACGACAGTGCCACAAATAAGTTGCACTTTCATTATCAACTCTGTATCTTTTGGTTTCAACATTATGAATATGTGTATTACTACTATCGAGATTTAGTAAGAATAGACCACTCTTCAAGGGTGCATGACCATAAAAGATATTACTCATATAAATAGAACAACCATTATTCTCTGATTTAAATGAATAACCGTCTCGCATTAAACAAGATCCAGATATAATGTTCATGCTCAACGCTGGCACCAAATAACAATTATTTAGGTCTAATATTAATCCCGAAGGTAGATGTAGAGGTAGCGTGCCGACCGCGATCACATCGACTTTGGAACCGTTTCCCACGCGCATCGTCACCTCGTCCTTTGCCAGTGCCCGCTTATTCTGTAGTCCCTGTTTCGAGTTGCAAATATTAGCAACAGAACCAGTATCAAATACCCAGGTGCTACTGCGAGCATTGGTAAGGTACACATCAATAACATGTATATCACATATACCTTTGTTCACCTTGCCATCCTTCTTATCCGCCAAATACTTGGGGCAGTTCCGCTTCCAGTGACCAGTCTGCTTGCAGTAGAAGCACTCAGTTTCAGGCTTAGGTCTAGACTTGGGTTTCTTCTCTTGAGCAGCAACTTGCTTGCCGTTCTTTTTGAAGTTCCCCTTTTTCTTCCCTTTGCCCTTTTTCTTGAAACTAGTGGTCTTGTTAACCATCAACACTTGATGCTCCTTCTTGATTTCTACCTCCGCAGCTTTTAGCATTGCGAAGAGCTCGGGAATAGTCTTGTTCATCCCTTGCATATTATAGTTCATCACGAAGCTCTTGTAGCTTGGTGGCAGTGATTGGAGAATTCTGTCAATGACGCAATCATCTGGAAGATTAACTCCCAATTGAATCAAGTGATTATTATACCCAGACATTTTGAGTATATGCTCACTGACAGAACTGTTCTCTTCCATCTTGCAGCTATAGAACTTATTGGAGACTTCATATCTCTCAATCCGGGCATTTGCTTGAAATATTAACTTCAACTCCTGGAACATCTCATATGCTCCATGACGTTCAAAACGTCGTTGAAGTCCCGATTCTAAGCCGTAAAGCATGGCACACTGAACTATCGAGTAGTCATCAGCTTTGCTCTGCCAGACGTTCATAACATCTGGCGTTGCTCCAGCAGCAGGCCTGGCACCCAGCGGTGCTTCCAGGACGTAATTCTTCTGTGCAGCAATGAGGATAATCCTCAAGTTACGGACCCAGTCCGTGTAATTGCTACCATCATCTTTCAACTTTGCTTTCTCAAGGAACGCATTAAAATTTAACGGAACAACAGCACGAGCCATCTATCTACAATCAACATAAACAAGCAAGATACTATCAGGGACTAAGTTCATGATAAATTTTAAGTTCAATTAATCATATTATTAAAGAACTCCCACTTAGATAGACATCCCTCTAATCCTCTAAGTGATCACGTGATCCAAATCAACTAAACCATGTCCGATCATCACGTGAGATGGAGTAGTTTCATCGGTGAACATCATTATGTTGATCATATCTACTATATGATTCACGCTCGACCTTTCGGTCTCCGTGTTCCGAGGCCATATCTGCATATGCTAGGCTCGTCAAGTTTAACCTGAGTATTCTGCGTGCGCAACTGTTTTGCACCCGTTGTATTTGAACGTAGAGCCTATCACACCCGATCATCACGTGGTGTCTCAGCACGAAGAACTTTTGCAACGGTGCATACTCAGGGAGAACACTTCTTGATAATTTAGTGAGAGATCATCTTATAATGCTACCGTCAATCAAAGCAAGATAAGATGCATAAAAAGATAAACATCACATGCAATCAATATAAGTGATATGATATGGCCATCATTATCTTGTGCTTGTGATCTCCATCTCCGAAGCACCGTCATGATCACCATCGTCACCGGCGCGACACCTTGATCTCCATCGTAGCATCGTTGTCGTCTCGCCAATCTTATGCTTCCACGACTATCACTACCGTTTAGTAATAAAGTAAAGCATTACATCGCGATTGCATTGCATACAATAAAGCGACAACCATATGGCTCCTGCCAGTTGCCGATAACTTGGTTACAAAACATGATCATCTCATACAATAAAATTCAGCATCATGCCTTGACCATATCACATCACAACATGCCCTGCAAAAACAAGTTAGACGTCCTCTACTTTGTTGTTGCATGTTTTACGTGGCTGCTACGGGCTTAAGTAAGAACCAATCTCACCTACGCATCAAAACCACAACGATAGTTTGTCAAATAGACTCCGTTTTAACCTTCGCAAGGACCGGGCGTAGCCATACTTGGTTCAACTAAAGTTGGAGAGGCAGTCGCCCGCAAGCCATCTCTGTGCAAAGCACGTCGAGGGAACCGGTCTCGCGTAAGCGTACGCGTAAGGTTGGTCCGGGTCGTCTCGTCCAACAATACCGCTGAACCAAAATATGACATGCTGGTAGGCAGTATGACTTGTATCATCCACAACTCACTTGTGTTCTACTCGTGCATATAACATCAACATCATTAACCTAGGCTCTCATACCACTGTTGGGTTTCGTAGTAATTTCAAAAAATTTCCTACGCGCACACAGGATCATGTGATGCATAGCAACGAGAGGAGAGTGTTGTCTACGTACCCAACGCAGACTGACTGCGGAAGCAATGACACGACGTAGAGGAAGTAGTCGTACGTCTTCACGATCCAACCGATCAAGCACCGAAACTACGGCACCTCCGAGTTCGAGCACACGTTCAGCTCGATGACGATCCCCGGACTCCGATCCAGCAAAGTGTCGGGGAAGAGTTTCGTCAGCACGACGGCGTGGTGACGATCTTGATGAATTACAGCAGCAGGGCTTTGCCTAAACTCCGCTACAGTATTATCGAGGAATATGGTGGCAGGGGGCACCGCACACGGCTAAGGAATCGATCACGTGGATCAACTTGTGTCAACTTGTGTGTTTAGAGGTGCCCCTGCCTCCGTATATAAAGGAGGAGAGGAGGGGAGGCTGGCCGGCCAAAGAGGGAGGCGCAGGAGAGTCCTACTCCCTCTGGGAGTAGGATTCCTCCCCCAATCCTAGTCCAACTAGGATTCCTCGGAGGGGAAGGGAGAGAGGGGGGCCGGCCACCTTCTCCTAGTCCTAATAGGACTAGGGGAGGGGAAAGAGGCGCAGCCACCTTGGGCTGCCCCTTTCTCCTTTCCACTAAGGCCCATGATGGCCCATATGGCTCCCGGGGGGTTCCGGTAACCTCCCGGTAACCCGGTAAAATCCCGATTTCACCCGGAACACTTCCGATGTCCAAACATAGGCTTCCAATATATCAATCTTTACGTCTCGACCATTTCGAGACTCCTCGTCATGTCCGTGATCACATCCGGGACTCCGAACAACCTTCGGTACATCAAAATGCATAAACTCATAATATAACTGTCATCATAACCTTAAGCGTGCGGACCCTACGGGTTCGAGAACAATGTAGACATGACCGAGACATGTCTCTGGTCAATAACCAATAGCGGGACCTGGATGCCCATATTGGCTCCTACATATTCTACGAAGATCTTTATCGGTCAGACCGCATAACAACATACGTTGTTCCCTTTGTCATCGGTATGTTACTTGCCCGAGATTCGATCGTCGGTATCCAATACCTAGTTCAATCTCGTTAACGGCAAGTCTCTTTACTCGTTCCGTAATACATCATCTCACAACTAACATATTAGTTGTAATGCTTGCAAGGCTTATGTGATGTGTATTACCGAGAGGGCCCAGAGATACCTCTCCGACAATCGGAGTGACAAATCCTAATCTCGAAATACGCCAACCCAACATCGACCATTGGAGACACCTGTAGTACTCCTTTATAATCACCCATTTACGTTGTGACGTTTGGTAGTACCCAAAGTGTTCCTCCGGTAAACGGGAGTTGCATAATCTCATAGTCGTAGGAACATGTATAAGTCATGAAGAAAGCAATAGCAACATACTAAACGATCAGGTGCTAAGCTAATGGAATGGGTCATGTCAATCAGATCATTCTACTAATGATGTGACCTCGTTAATCAAATAACAACTCATTGTTCATGGTTAGGAAACATAACCATCTTTGATTAACGAGCTAGTCAAGTAGAGGCATACTAGTGACACTCTGTTTGTCTATGTATTCACACATGTATTATGTTTCCGGAAAATACAATTCTAGCATGAATAATAAACATTTATCATGATTATAAGGAAATAAATAATAACTTTATTATTGCCTCTAGGGCATATTTCCTTCACTGGCATCATGCTCCTCTTCCCATGTGTCACCGGAGGAATCACATACCCTGTGCCTCGTCAAGCCGCTTGTTGACAAGTGCGATGTAGGCGTCTACCACGTCAAGCTGCCGCTTTAGCTCGGCAAACTCATCAGTCCGGCTGGCCACCGGACCCTCCGCCACCTGCATATTAAGGCGGCACGATTATTCCTGGGACTATGATCCTGTGTGCACTGTCGTCTTCGACAACACCCAGAGTCTTAGGGGCTACTATCTACACATGGCACATCTAAAAATGTGCGGTATCGTCAAAAATGTACATCATTTCACGTACCGCAAAACCCGTCAGTAGACTCATAAAGGCTTCATGCAACCTGCTTTCGGCGGACGAAATCCTTTCAATCACCGTACCCATCAACGTGCGGTGCTCTTCTGAGATAGCCGCTTGCTCTAGCAGATCCCTCAGTACGTCCGACCGTACACCAGACGGTGCCGGACTCTTTCGATTGCCCTCTTTAAGAGCCGGATACTGAGGACTTCAGGTGGCCATAGGATTATCTTCTGGCCTTGCCAGATCAGGAGAAACCCTCCGCGACGACACCTCCGGGTCGCCCGCCTCATGAGGCGGTATGGCAGGGGGAGGCATTTCGCTCTCCATCATCTCTGGAAGAAGATCCTCTGAAGACGAGCTCTGCTGAGAAGGGCTAAGGTCTGAACTGCAAGATAAATGCTTCGGTTATTTTCCTCAGAAGTAAGGCGAGATATTTTCATTATTAAGTACCCTTTTACTTACAGCTCGGTGGAGGGCTGATCCCCTTGAGGGCATAGTGCGACCGGGGTATCCCCCAGGGCAGGACCCTCCGGCGAAGATTTCTTCCCCCATTTGGAGATTGTGGTCTCCGGGTCCTCAGAGGCGTTCCTCTTCCTTCCCTGGGGAGAGGAAGTTTCAGTTCCTCCTCCCTAGTTAACCTCCTTCGCGGAGGTGCTAGCCTCCTTGTCCCCCCATTTATCTTCTCTGAGGGCTCTTGATAAAGCGCGATTTCCAGCATCCTGGTTAGCACGGGATTTGGTGATGTCTCAGGGAGGGGGGCCGGACACCTGATCAACTTTGCCTTCGCTATCCAATCCTGGTCAAAGAGCGGCTTTTTTAGGGCAACATTGCGATAAACAACCGGACAGTGTGTTCGGATGCGGGGCTACTTACTTGGGTATCCGGGTGATTGCAGCTCAGGCCTGCATCCTTAGTGATTTCCGGACACATTATTTGTGGTTCGAAGATCAATTTGTACATCTCCTCAGGCATCATTCCAAGGAAGTGTTGAATAGCTCGCAGTCCTTCCGGGTTGAATACCCACATGCGAAGGGGCCGGCGTTTGCAAGGCTGGACTCGACGAACTAGCATAACTTGCACTACCATAACAAGACTGAAATCTCTCTCAAAGAGATCTTGAATACGGCTTTGCAGTATTGGCACGTCCTTGGCTGGACTCCAACTCAGCCCCTTGCTGATCCATGACGTCAGTTGTGGCGGGGAGCCTGAGTGAAAGGTGGGGGCAGCTACCCGCTTGGCACTTCGGGGAGCTGTGATGTAGAACCACTCCCGCTACCACAATCCGGACACCTTTGGGAAGCTACCCTTAGGCCATGAAGCGTCAACAATTTTGCTTATTAAAGCGCCTCCGCACGCTGCGTGCTGCCCCTCGATCATCTTCGGCTTCACATCGAAGGTCTTGAGCCATAGGCCGAAGTGAGGGGTAATGCGGAGGAAGGCCTCACATACGACAATAAATGACGAAATGTGAAGAAGGGAATCCGGGGCCAGATCGTGAAAATCTAGCCCATAATAGAACATAAGACCCCGAACAAAGGGATCCAGAGCGAGGCCTAGTCCTCGGAGGAAGTGAGAGACGAACACGACGCTCTTGTTGGGTTCGGGAGTAGGGACGACCTGCCCTCGGGCGGGCAGCCGATGCGAAATTTCGGCGGTCAGATATCTCGCCTCTCTCAACCTCTTGATGTCCTCCTCCGTGATGGAGGAAGGCATCCACCGACCTTGAAGGTTGGATCCGGACATAGTTGAAGGTTCGAAGCACCTGACCTGAGTTTTGGGTGTTAGAACTCGAGGCGGGGGAAGGATTTCATTGAGCACGAGACGGAAAAAAGAAAAAGCCTTGTCCCCTTTATAAAGAGGGTGAATATCAAGCGTCCTCCTCGTGGCCGTTTGGGACTTGCCTAAAATCTAGGAGTCCTACCAATAGGCATGGTTGGGTTACCCACGTCCGTATTGATGAGAATCCCGTCATAAAGGGGACACGATCTCTGCTTCGACAAGACATGCCAAGGAAACCGCCTCGCGAAACACGCTGAGGTTGGTTGTGAAAAACGATTCGAATAAAGACCTGGCTGTGGTGTGATGTCACACTACGGGGTACGTCAGCAGATTAGATTTATGGAAATATTATTATCTCTACGGTGGTATGTGTGACGCCCCGTTACGTCCAACAGAGTCAGGCGTAACGGAAGCCGTCACTTTAGAGTTGCGCCAGGATCAGTTAAGAAGAACAGTATCATGTACAAGACGGAGC
Source organism: Triticum aestivum (assembly GCF_018294505.1). NCBI lineage: Eukaryota > Viridiplantae > Streptophyta > Magnoliopsida > Poales > Poaceae > Triticum > Triticum aestivum. The sequence goes on from NC_057797.1 coordinate 83,336,576, forward strand.
GGCTGCCATGAGTAGGCAAGCTTTTATTACATTGACACCTCAAGTGTCGACTAAGCCTAAGCAGCCATGACGATAGATCGTCACCCGCCTCTAGTACGAGCCTTTTCGACCAACCATGGAGGGCATCTACTCTTCATAGCCTTGATTGTCGACTTCCTCATAATCATACTCCACTTCTGTATAACCGAAGTCGTTAAAATGACCAGACTCATCATAAGTACCATTCTCTATCGCCTCGGAGTTCTCATAACTCTCTTGCTCTGAAAAACAACATAAGTGCAGCTGAGTACGTATAAAATACGTACTTCACAAGTCGCCGGGAAAAGTGGATGTATGAGTTTTTAAAGAGGAAAAACTTCATCGGCCACGGCTACCACCACCGAGCCATTATCTCAAAATACTATGTAGGTAAAAATATTTTCCCTTAACCCATTTTGTTGAAAACCAAATTTTATTCATAAAATCTACTAGCGACAGAGCGACGTGGGATCTTATATCCTGTGTTAGAGGAAAACCTACACGACGCACTTCCAATCCTGGAAGCTGGGAGTGATATTACATTTACTCTGATCAGAGGTGTACTGCTTTGCCCATAGCATCACTTGGTACAAGTCGTCCATGCGCTACCCGTGCGCACGACTAGACCAAGGAACCAGAACCTTTAACCAACCCGTACACTACCTCTGCTTTTCCACCTTGCCTTACTAAAGGCCCGCGGGTCGAGACCCCTGACCGGCGGTCCCGCCCTAGGGTGACTGTACCTACCCGGCTACAGCCACCTTCTCACCCATGCAGACGCAGCTACTTGGCATGGGTAGTCGGTTCAGCCCGTCCCATTCCAGGTCTATGGTCAGTACGATTTGCACCACTTTTGAAGTAAGTGCCAGTTGGTTGTGTCCTAATGTGATACCCTATGTAGAGGAGCCCGCCATCCAAGCCAACCCTACCCGGGTTGCCTTCACCAACATAAGCTCCCCTACCCACCAAATATTTATTTATAATGTAGCCCTGCCCAGGTCACAACTACTTAATGCAGATACTTCACCTGATCTGGTCCAATTGCCAAATTAGTGGATCCACCTGATCCAAATCTCATTTCATTTATGAAAAATATTTATTTTTAATTCTTATGCAAAATTTTAGAAATGACCCATAGCCCGGAAAACATTTATCAAGACATGGTCAAGGAGATGACGACTTGCCGGATAGTGCTTCGATCAACTCGGAACCACTAGACGTGGCTCCTACGGGTCCGAGATCGACTCCTGATAATTATTTCAGGAACATGTTTATATTATTATTTATTTTCCTAATTAAAAATCTAACATCCAGCAACACGGCCATGTTGAGCAAGCCACATGTAATTAACTAAGTGGTGATACGTCCTAGTGTTCCATTGAGAGATAAAATGCATTAAGCCATCCAAAACAGAGTAGCATGCACGTATGTCATCCAGTCCAGAGAGTGGTAAAAGAAATGATAAGTAAAAAGAACAGTAGCCCAGTACTGTACTACTAGTACTTCGCTGGTTAAGGCCCGTGTCTATCCAGAGAGACTACTTAACTTCTCGTTGTCCCACGAACAGAACCAGCCCACTCACCTCTCTCTCTCTCCCCCAAGAACAGAGCACGGCCGCCGTCGCCTCGATCTGCCCCGTCCGGGCATCTCCGGCGACACGACAGATACCTACAGATTCTCCTTGTCTCCCTCTACCATATCCCCCTATTTATTTGATCCGCCGCCGCCAAAAACGTCGCCACCACTCAATCCTAGCACCGCCTGATCCAGGTCCGGTGGGCTTGCCACCGGCTGCAGCGGCAACGACGTCTCCATGCCTACATCTTCCTCCAGCAGAGCTGCACGCATGAGGCGTGCAACTACGGCCGTCAGGTGCGAGCGGCTTCACCGGCGCGGCTCCGGCAACATGGCCGCTACCAGCGCCCGGCTCGCCTTTGTCTACTGCTACTAGTGTAAGTGCCAGTCCAAATTCCTCTCTGTGCATCGTTCTTGCTTCTACTACAAGTGTTTGTGCCGTGACTCCCCTTACTGCCATGCTTCTTGTTAATCTCAAGACCAAGGAATTAATCAAGCTTTACTCTTGTGGTGTGGACGTGGTCTGCAGATTTGCTCCATATTGTTTATCATTATTTTTGGCTGTACTATGCTATCCCTGCACTACTATGATTCTTTTTATTAAGCTCAAAACTAGGAATTAACCAGTGAATCCCCACTGTTAAAGGCTTACTACAAATCTATGGGTGGCAAGTTAATTGCTTGTGATGGTTAGGTGCTGCCACAAATTAAATCTAAGTATTCCTACTGTGTGTGCGCGCACACTCCTCTCTGAACCCCACAAACAACCAAGTGAACAGCAACATTGATAGACTCAAATTATACTAAGGGAAACCGGAAAAAAAATGAGTGAGATATTCTAGCAAGATTTCATTTGTGCAAAAGTTAAATGGGTTATTTTCCGGTACAGGGTATGTGCAAGTGAGACATACCATCTTGAGATTTATTTCTTAACAGAACATTAACCAACCAATGTTTACTGAAAATGATAGTGGTCAAGTAGCATACACAGATTGTCTGGCCCCAAAGCTACACATGCAATCTTAATAATGGGTTAATTTCTAAGATTTAATTCTTAGCATGTCAGATCTAATACAAGGTAGAGATGAACACAAACATAGATTTTCTTTTACAGCTACACATGAATCACAAAACTGCAATGTCTTTGTTTTCCTCCATCTACTTTATGTTTTTTTTCACTAACTATTGTTTCTCTTTTTACAGAAGGTAACTAGAGTCCAGAAGATTAGGTGTTCATGTTCTAAGCAAAGGTAAAGATGGATCAAGGTGCCAAGCATCAAGCAAACAGAGCTGCAAAAGCAAGGTACTTGAATAGTACCTGATCGCAACTCGGCATTCGACCAAAAGAGTGGATGGGGATGGTGGGAAGAGCTTGGTTCTCTCTCTTGTGCGTGTTGTGTGCAGTAGAGGAAGTGAAAGGTGAAAGGTGCATGCTGCTATTTATAGTAGTGGAGGATGCTATGTCGGTTTGGTAAAATGGAGCAGGTAGCTGGCATGCATGGTTGCATGCGCATGCAAGGCTCCACTTGTAATCATATGAGCTGTAGAATGGACAAGTGTGTAGTGCTTGGTTGGACATTAGTTGGCATTTTCTTCATGCCTAAGTATATGGCCTATTAGTTGTTTGTAAAATTTTAATTTTACATTGGGCTCAAGAAACATTGTAAAAAGCACATCAAAGATTGGTTGTGATCTAAATTAAGATCAATATCCTGGATGTTGTTTGTGGCGATTCTAATATGTATTTAGCAATATGGATGTATCCTACTATCGTCAAAAAGACCGTTATATTTGTTTGAGGGTTTTTACATTGCTTCTTCTGTGTGTAAAATGAGACAAAGTTCAACTCTAAATTTGCAAACTATAAGAAGGTTTGGGGAAGAAACATTGTAGAAGGCTACATACTAAATTTTCGGCTGCATATTTTTTTAATAATGGTGTTGTCGTTAGTTGTAATCATTCAACTGATTATGCCTTGTGAGACTGATGTATTCTGACGCCGTCAAAAATATCGTTATCTAATTTTGAGGGTTTTTACAGTATGTGGAACTTGTTTTGCAGAGCCGGACACAATCCTCGTGTTCAAAATCTTCTATGAAGTATTCGGAGGAGGAACCCGCCTTGCAATGCCGAAGACAATCTGCGCGCCGGACTCATCGTCATTGAAGCCTGGTTCAGGGGCTACTGAGGGAGTCCTGGATTAGGGGGTATCTGGACAGCCGGACTATATCCTTTGGCCGGACTGTTAGACTATGAAGATACAAGATTGAAAACTTCGTCCCGTGTCCAGATGGGACTCTCCTTGGCGTGGAAGGCAAGCTTGGCAGTACAGATATGTAGATCTCCTTCGTTGTAACCGACTCTGTGTAACCCTAATCCTCTCCGGTGTCTATATAAACCGGAGGGTTTAGTCCGTAGGACCAACAACAACAATCATAACATAGGCTAGCTTCTAGGGTTTAGCCTCTTCGGTCTCGTGGTAGATCAACTCTTGTAATACTCATATCATCAAGATAAATCAAGCAGGAGTAGGGTTTTACCTCCATCGAGAGGGTCCGGACCTGGGTAAAAACATCGTGTCCCCCATCTCCTGTTACCATCCGCCTAGACGCACAGTTCGGGACCCCCTACCCGACATCCGCCGGTTTTGACACCGAAAGTTTCCATTAGGACCCCACTGCCACGGGAGGGTAGGACAAAAGATGTCATGCAAGTTCTTTTTCATAAGCACGTATGACAATATTTGGAATACATGCCTACATTACATTGATGAATTGGAGCTAGTTCTGTGTCACCCTATGTTATGACTGTTACATGATGAACCGCATCCGGCATAATTATCCATCATTGATCCAATGGCTACGAGCTTTCCATATACTGGTTTACGCTTATTTACTTCCCCGTTGTTATTGTTACAATCACTACAAAATACCAAAAACATTACTTTGCTTTCTTTACTCTTTTATTACCGTTACCATCACTATCATATTACTTTGCTACTAAACACTTTGTTGCAGATACTAAGTTTCCAGGCGTGGTTGAATTGACAACTCAGCTGCTAATACTTGAGAATATTCTTTGGCTCCCCCTGTGTCGAATCAATAAATTTGGGTTGAATACTCTATCCTCGAAAGCTGTTGCGATCCCCTATACTTGTGGGTTATCAAGACTAATTTCTGGCGCCGTTGCCGGGGAGAATAGCTCTATTCTTTGAGTCACTTGGGATTTATATCTGCTTATCATTATGAAGAACTTGAGAGATCCAAAAACCAAGATCTATCCCTCAACTACGAGGGGAGGTAAGGAACTGCCATCTAGCTCTGCACTTGATTCACCTTCTGTTATGAGTAAGCTTGCGACACCTAAAACTGCTTCTGCTATTCGTTCTGATATGTTGCATGTTATTGATGATGCTACTTCTGCTATACATGATACTTATGATGAAACTAGCCACTTAGTGATTTTCTTGAGGAATGACTTGCTAGGGCTAGAGAGTTTGAAAATATTGAATCTGATTATGAAGATGAAAGTGACGAAGAAGAATCACTTGTTATTCCCGAGGGTTATTTATTTGATCAAGAAGCTACTTTAGCTATTTTAGCTTGCAAAGATAGATATGAACTCAAAAGTTTATTAGCTAAATGGAATAAGCAATCTCTAAATGCTAGGATGAGACCTGACCCTGCTTTTGCTACTTCACCTATCTGTGTTGCTGATAAGGATTATGAATTCTCTGTTGATCCTGATATAATTACTTTGGTTGAATCTAATCATTTTCATGGTTATGAATCTGAAACCGTTGTGGCACATCTTACTAAATTGAATGATATAGCTACCCTGTTTACTAAAGATGAGAGAACTCGTTACTTTTACATCCTTAAAATATTTCCGTTCTTATTAAAGGGTGATGCTAAGATATGGTTTAATTCTCTTGATCCTGGTTGTGTGCGTAGTCCCCAGGATATGATATATTACTTCTCTGCTAAATATTTCCCTGCTCATAAGAAACAAGCTGCTTTAAAGGAAATATACAACTTTGTGCAAATTAAAGAAGAGAGTCTCCCACAAGCTTGGGGGAGGCTTCTCAAGTTACTTAATGCTTTGCCTGATCATCCTCTTAAGAAAAATGAAATACTTGATATCTTTTACAATGGACTAACCGATGCTTCCAGAGATTACCTGAATAGTTGTGCTGGTTCTCTTTTCAGGGAAAGAACACCGGATGAAGCTGAAATCTTATTGAATACTATGTTGACAAATGAAAATAATTGGGCACCTCCTGAGCTAGCTCTTGAGCCAGCCCCTGCTCCAATTAATGATCCTACTCCTAAACCAACTCCGAAGAAGAGAGGTATTCTATTTCTCAGTCCCGAAGATATGCAAGAGGCAAAGAAATCTATGAAAGAAAAAGGTATTAAAGCTGAACATGTTAAGAATTTACCTCCTATTGAAGAAACACATGGGCTTAATTTACCGCTTGTTGAAGAAACATATGATCTTAATCCTTTATTTATTGAAGAACCTCCAGACCTCGATAACCCAACACAGGTACTAAAGGTAAATTCTCTCTATATATATGATAAAGCTGAGATCCCTCCTGCAAAAATTGCTAGCCAATGCTTGGATGAGTTTGATAATTTTATGATTAAACAAGAAGACTTCAATGCTTATTTTGGTAGACAATTAAAACAATATGCTGATATGATTAAATACTTGGGTGATTATATGGCTAATATTAGAGGTGAACTTAAACTTGTTAGCAAACATACTTCTATGGTTACCACTCAAGTAGAACAAGTACTTAAAGCTCAAAAGGAATTGCTCACTGAGATGAATAGTAAGAAAAATAATTATGCTGTTAAAGTGGCTACTAGAACTGGTAGAATGACTCAGGAACCTTTGTATCCTGAAGGCCACCCTAAGAGAATTGAGCAAGATTCTCAGAGAAATAAAATTGATGCACCTAGTTCTTCAAAAAGGAAGAAAAAGAAAAATGATAGAACTGTGCAAACTTCTAGTGAACCTATTGCTGAACCACCTGATAATCCAAATGATATCTCTATGTCTGATGTTGAAACACAATCTGGCAATGAACATGAACCTAATGAAAATGTTAATGACGATGTTCATAATAATGCTCAACCTAGTAATGATAATGATGTAGAAATTGAACCTGCTATTGATCTTGATAACCCACAATCAAAGAATCAACGTTATGATAAGAAAGACTTTGTTGCTAGGAAACATGGTAAAGAAAGAGAGCCTTGGGTTCAGAAACCCATGCCTTTTCCTCCCAAACCATCCAAGAAAAAGGATGATGAGGATTTTGAGCGCTTTGCTGAAATGATTAGACCTATCTTTTTGCGTATGCGATGATATGCTCAAAACCAATCCTTATGCTAAGTATATGAAAGATATTATTACAAATAAGAGAAAGATACCGGAAGCTGAAATTCCACCATGCTTGCTAATTATACTTTTAAGGGTGGAATACCAAAGAAACTTGGAGATCCAGGAGTACCTACTATACCATGCTCCATTAAAAGAAACTATGTTAAAACTGCTTTATGTGATCTTGGAGCCGGTGTTAGTGTTATGCCTCTCTCTTTATATCGTAGACTTGACTTGAATAAGTTGACACCTACTGAAATATCTTTGCAAATGGCTGATAAATCAACTGCTATACCTGTCAGTATTTGTGAGGATGTGCCTATTGTGGTTGCAAACTTACTATTTTAACGGACTTTGTTATTCTTGATATTCCCGAGGACGATAGTATGTCTATTATTCTTGGAAGACCTTTTCTTAATACTGCAGCGACTGTTATTGATTGCAACAAAGGCAATGCCACTTTTCATGTTAACGGTAATGAGCATACGGTACACTTTCCGAGGAAACAACCTCAAGTTCATAGTATCAATTCTATCGGAAAAATTCCGTCGATTATATTTGGAGGTTTTGAATTTCCTCTTCCTACTGTCAAGAAGAAATATGATATGCTTATTATTGGGGATGTGCATATCCCCGTTGAGGTAACCTAGTGTTATTCGAAATTTCTCCGGTTTCATGTTAATCGGAATGAGTTTGTTAACAAGACTTGATCAACCTTGTTAGTGGATTCCTTTTGACGAGCATGAGATGGATGAAACTAGAAGCACAACCTTCTATACCCTCTCTATACTTTTTGTTATTTAGTTGAAATAAAACAAAATAAATAATTTTCTGTCTGTTATCTGATTATCCGTGCAATATAAAAATATCTCAAAAATAAAAGTTCTCCAAATGCCCTGAAAATTAAATATGATTTTTTCTAGAATATTTGAGGATTTATGGTGCAAAGAACACACCAGGGGGGCCAACCACCTTGCCACGAGGGTGGAGGGCGCGCCCCCTGCCTCGTGGGCCCACGGTGGCCCTCCTCCACTTATTCCTGCACCCACACACTTAATCTTCCTCCCACAAACACGAAAAACCAACTCATGCACGAGTTCCAGCCCTCTTTGCTGCCATTTTCGATCTCCTTGCTCAAAGCACCTCTCACAAAACTGTTTGGGGAGATTGTTCCTTGGTATGTGACTCCTCCATTGGTCCAATTAGTTTTTGTTCTAGTGCTTTATTCATTGCAAATTTTTGCTGCTTAGGTGACCCTGTTCTTGAGCTTGCATGTCAAATTTATATGGTCAAAAGTAGTTTTGATGCATGCTATAGGCTCTAGGCACTTGTAGGAGTAGTTACTATCAATGTTATTGAGTTTGGTTTACTTTTATTTTGAAGTTACTAAGAATTTCAGAATTTTCAGAAAATGATGAGGAGATTATTGAGGGGCTCATCGAGCCAAAGCTCGAAGGAAAAGGCACCGAAGCCTAAGTATAATTTGCCGCGCACCGCGGAGGTTCGGGCGTGTGAATGGCCTTCCGAGGATTTCTTGAGAGCAGTCGAGATTTATGAAGATTTTCATGAATTGGCTCATAATGCAGGCCTCACCGCTTTCCTCCACGACCAATGTGATCAGTATCTCTTACTCACAAATACCTTTGTGCAAAACTTTCATTTTCATTCTAGGAACTCACCACCTACGGTGGAGTTTCATTTATATGATGAGCATAAGGAGATGTCACTTTATGATTTCTGTCGGATTTGTTTAGTCCCTTTTGGGGGCAAGACAGAAGAACCACATCATGATGATGTGGAGGGATTTATTAATACTATCACTTTAGGGGAAACTAGGAAGGTTTCCGATGCACGAATCACTAGCATACATTTTCCTGTCTTACATTACTTTGCATTATTTGCTAGTCGTTGCTTAATTGGTCGCGGAAACTGTGGAAACCTTAGTATCCCTGATATTATTATTTTGCTCCAAGGTTTATACAGTGATAACACTTTTAGTATGGGCAGCATTATTGCTAGACGGTTAAGTATGAACCGTACTAAGGGTCCCATCTTTGGAGGCATCTATGCTACACGCCTAGCTGCAGATTTTAACATTCCTATTAGGCATGCTGAGAAGGAAGAAAAAGTGCTGCCCCGTGTTTATTTAGATTATAAAAGTATGGTGGCACATGATTTTATTGTTAAGAATAAGGCAGGAGAGCTTAAATATCAATTGTTCTTTAATAAACATCATCCTGAGACTATTACCTTGCCTGCTCCTGCTTTGTTTGATTTGACTGTAGGCACGTACCTTGTTCCGTTGACGGCTATCCACGCCTACCGGAACCCTACACCAGCCGAGGAGTCAGAACCTGAACCACAATTTGATCCTTCACGACAGTCTAACTATCAGTGGGATCCGGAGATGATTGTCAGCCAGTGGCAATCGGAGCCTTCTTCTTCCTCATCGCAGTATGACCCCAACTATTATTATGGATATCAGCCAGGCCAGCCGTGGCCATAAACCAACTTAGGCCAAAAGCCTAAGCTTGGGGGAGTACGTATTTCCCACCGACATTACATTTATGTTCACACACACTCATTGCTAGATGTCGGTGCTCATACTTTTTCATGTATCATCCATGCTAGTTTATTTTCTTTTATGCTTTCTTCTTGTGTGTTTAATAAACCTTAAGAAAAAACCAAAAAAATTAGTTGTAGCTTTTAATTAATTTACTTTCCATGCTTGTAGTATTAACTAAAAAGAAAACCCAAAAATATTTCATGTTCTTCTTTTGCTTGTTGGGAGCTTTCCCGTGTAAATAGTTTTGTTTCTTTTCTTTTTTTGGGGGGGGGGGTCAGTAGGAGAAGGCCATGATTAAAATTGTTGAAATGGCTCTTATATGCATTATTGTTTATCTAACAAAAGAGCCCATATTGCTTTGTCTTCTCCTGTTTATTGAATGCTCGCAGATTCCAGCTTAGTCCAATGCACATGCACTCTTATTATTATTCACATCGTTCGGTCGTGCAAGTGAAAGACAATTATGATGATATATGATGGACTGACTGAGATGAGAAAAGCTGGTACGAACTCGACCTCTTTTGTTTTTGTAAATATGATGAGTTCATCGTTCTTGATTCAGCTTGTTATGAATAAACATGTTTGCAATGACAATTAGAGATCATAGTTGCTTGTGCCATGCTTGATTAGCTATGAGTTATAATGGTTTACCTTGCGTGCCAACATGCTATTAAAATGGTTATGATGAGGTATGATAGGGTGGTATCCTCCTCTGAATGATTAAGTGACTTGACTTGGCACATGTTCACGCATGTAGTTGAAACAAATCAACATAGCGTTCATGATATTTATGTTCATGGTGGATTATATCCTACTCATGCTTGCATCCAATGTTTATTAATTTTAATGCATGTACATGGCTGTTGTCGCTCTCTAGTTGGTCGCTTCCCAGTCTTTTGCTAGCCTTCACCTGTACTAAGCGGGAATACTGCTTGTGCATCCAAACTCCTTAAACCCCAAAGTTATTCCACATGAGTCCATTATACCTTCCTATATGCGGTATCTACCTGCCGTTCCAAGTAAATTTGTATGTGCCAAACTCTAAACCTTCAAATAATCATCCTGTTTTGTATGCTCGAATAGCTCATGTATCAACTAGGGCTGTCTGTATCTTCCATGTTAGGCGGGTTATTCTCAAGAGGAGTGGACTCCGCTCCTCACTCACGAGATAAATGGCTGGTCACCGGGATGCCCAGTCCCATGCTTTATGCAAACTAAATCAAACTAATTGCAAACAAAACTCCCCCTGGGACCTGATGTATGTTGGAGGCACTCGTTGTTTCGAGCAAGCCATGGACTGATGTTTGTTGGTGGAGGGGGAGTATAAACTTTACCATTATGTTTGGGAACCACCTATAATGTGTGTAGCATGGAAGATATCGCCATCTCTTGGTTGTTATGTTGACAATGAAAGTATACCGCTCAAAATGTTATTCACCTCTATTTCAAAACCGAGCTCTGGCACCTCTACAAATCCCTGCTTCCCTCTGTGAAGGGCCTATACATTTACTTTTATGTTGAGTCATCACCCTCTTATTAAAAAGCACTAGCTGGAGAGCGCAACTGTTATTTGCATTCATTATTTTTAGTTTATATTGGGTGTGACTATGATTGGATCTCTTTTACCATGAATTACAATGTCTAGTCAGTCCTGGATCTTTAAAGGTGCTCTGCATTTATGTTTTGCGGTCTCAGAAAGGGCTAGCGAGATACCATCTTGTTATATCATATTATGATTGTTTTGAGAAAGTGTTGTCATCCGAGATTTATTATTATGGCTTGCTAGTTGATTATGCTATTGATATGGGTAATCATGAGACCTGAGAATTATTGCAAATGTGGTTAGTTATAATCTTTGCTGAAAACTTGAATGCTAGCTTGACATATTTACAACAACAAGAGCAAACAGAATTTGTAAAAGTTTTTCTTTATTTCTTTCAGTTTGTCATCTGAATTGCTTGAGGACAAGCATGGGTTTAAGCTTGGGGGAGTTGATACGTCTCCGTCGTATCTACTTTTCCAAACAATTTTGCCCTTGTTTTGGACTATAACTTGTATGATTTGAATGGAACTAACCCGGACTGATGATGTTTTCACCAGAATTGCCATGATGTTGTTTTATGTACAGAAAACAAAAGTTTTCGGAATGACCTGAAACTCCACGGAATATTTTACAATAAATAATAAAAAATCCTCGCCAAAGATGAAGACCAGGGGGTCCACACCCTTCTCACGAGGGTGGGGGGCGCCCCCCTAGGGTGCGCCCCCTACCTCGTGGGCCCCCTGGAGACCTCCCGACTCCAAATCCAACTCTATATAACTGCTTTCGGGGAGAAAAAAATAAGAGAGAAGAAATCATCACGTTTTACGATACGAAGCCGCCGCCAAGCCCTAAAACCTCTCGGGAGGGCTGATCTGGAGTCTGTTCGGGGCTCCGGAGAGGGGGATTCGTCGCCGTCGTCATCATCAACCATCCTCCATCACCAATTTCATGATGCTCACCATCGTGCGTGAGTAATTCCATCGTAGGCTTGCTGGACGGTGATGGGTTGGATGAGATTCACCATGTAATCGAGTTAGTTTTGTTAGGGTTTGATCCCTAGTATCCACTATGTTCTGAGATTGATGTTGCTATGACTTTGCTATGCTTAATGCTTGTCACTAGGGCCCGAGTGCCATGATTTCAGATCTGAACCTATTATGTTTTCATCAATATATGAGAGTTCTAGATCCTATCTTGCAAGTCTATAGTCACCCATTATATGTTATGATCCGTTAACCCCGAAGTGACAATAATTGGGATATTTACCGGTGATGACCGTAGTTTGAGGAGATCATGTATTCACTATGTGCTAATGCTTTGTTCTGGTTCTCTATTAAAAGGAGGCCTTAATATCCCTTAGTTTCCATTAGGACCCCGCTGCCACGGGAGGGTAGGACAAAAGATGTCATGCAAGTTCTTTTCCATAAGCATGTATGACTATATTCGGAATACATGCCTACATTACATTGACGAATTGGAGCTAGTTCTGTGTCACCCTATGTTATGACTGTTACATGATGAACCGCATCCGGCATAATTATCCATCATTGATCCAATGCCTACGAGCTTTCCATATACTGGTTTACGCTTATTTACTTTCCCGTTGTTATTGTTACAATCACTACAAAATACCAAAAAATTACTTTGCTTTCATTACTCTTTTGTTACCATTACCATCACTATCATATTACTTTGCTACTGAACACTTTGCTGCAGATACTAAGTTTCCAGGTGTGGTTGAATTGACAACTCAGCTGCTAATACTTGAGAATATTCTTTGGCTCCCCTTGTGTCGAATCAATAAATTTGGGTTGAATACTCTATCCTCGAAAGCTATTGCGATCCCCTATACTTGTGGGTTATCAAGCATTGCACAATTAGTGTTTGTTAGTTTCATTTGTTTTGTTGTGTCTATAGGTGTTTTGGAGCAACCTACGACAAAGCAAGATGAAAATGCCAAAGATGATTTCAGTATGGGGACTTCGGGGCACAAGACTTGGAATTACAGGAAGTGAGCCTATCTCACTTGGCTAGGGGAGTGGACGTACAACCCAGCCACCCAGGTTCATGTCCTCACGGGCGCGAATTTGGGTTCTTATTACTTAAAAAAACTCACTGTGGGGGACTTCCCCTACCGCTGTCCTTTAAAAAAAGACTTGGAATTTGGGATGACAAAATTCTCATTTTCCAAAAATACTCCAAATCAATATCTAATACCACCGGGGTGTTGGTGTCGCTCACATGGTTCCAACGAGTCCAAAAACGTCAAACATAAGAGTTCATATGAAGAAATCACGACTTATATACCGAAGGAGGCCTCGATGTGTACCAAGTGCAGATAGGCCCGAAAGTTGTCCTTTGAAACGAGATTCTGCACCGATTTTGTCCCAATTTGTTCCCTCATGATCCTTGGCTGAAAAGGAAGGGTTTGGGAGAGGATTTGACTCATCTTGATCCCTTGGATCAAAGGAGAGACCCTACATCTATGAAGGAGGTTTGGGGAAAACTCTTATAAATACATCTCCAAACCTAGCCGCCATTGTCATCAGTCATTCATCCAAGATCAATCTTCATCACCTCCATTACTGCCCCAACTCCACCTCCATAGAAGAAGGGACAAGATCAATATAAAGAAGAGGAGGCTCCGCCACCACACACACCACCCTTCGGGTCGGCACCATCTCCATCGCACCGCCTCCATCGGAGTTGCCCCCTTCTCCACAATTACCGACGCCATTGCCGCCAGCATCGCCATGCCTTCTCCATTCACCGGATCAATGCTGGCTTGTAACCTGACCCTCCCTTTTCTGTTGTTCGTTTACATGTTTGACTAGTTGTATTAGTTCTCAGTAATATGGATGAACTCTATATGATTAATTGATGCGATCATTTATCTTCTTGTTCATGTTGGAGTTAGTAGCCTTCGCGAAGGTTAAGAGGAGGCCTCACTCGCATTATCGCCATGATTGTCTGTGAAGTATACTACTGCCGCTACTCTACACTAGGATTTGAGGTAATTCGAAGTGATAGTAAAAGCCTCTTTATTTGCATGTTGCAGTTGGTAGGGGAGTAACCCGGAAACTCACATCTGACTGCATTCATGGGGAAACCGTTAACCTACTGATAATTGGCATGGGAAAACTACAGTTGGTGGCATATGTGGTATGAAGTCTACCTAGAGTAGATCATTTTCTGTACCAGGAACCGTCCACTTATGCACATGAAGAGTGGATTAGAGATACAATAGTTCATATTAGTAGTGATGATTTCTGAACCCTCGAGAATGGTGTACTTCTAAAGCACCATCATCCATTTCCCTAGCAACCGATAGAGTAGACTATTTTCAAACTCCGTTTTGGGTATGTATAGAACTGCGTAAGTGGCAACATACCTATGGGGTTTGTGATGCCTTCTTATTCACTCCCTATGAGATCGACAAACCTTACTTACCATGGAAGTGCTACAAATCCCTATGCACTTATAGGACATCTAGCATTTTCTGGCGCCGTTGCTAGGGAAAATAGTGGTCATTACCTACCTACTCGCATGTAATTCATTTTGTTCGTTGCTATTATCTTACTCTTTTTTCTTTAAACCGCCCGAAAATAAAAATTACTAATAATGCCTTCCGAGATTTCTCTCAATAAATAGACGAAATCTGCAATGGAAGACAAGAGAGACACAAGCCCACCATTGGCTATCAATGCTGAGAAGATACAAGAATTTCTCCAAATATTGGACAAGTGGTCATCGCTAATACGCGAAGAATATCCAATCACTTGTGATGTTTGTAGAATCGAAGGGCATTTAACTTATAAATGTGAGTGCAATTATGCTTCAGTACTTGTTAAGAGGAGCCACCACCACCATGACGACTAGTGTTGTTGTAGTAGTAGGGGCGCCTAGAATTACCCTAATTTTGGATGTTGTAGCCTCCACCATAGTCATCGTCGTGGCCGCCTCCATAGCCACCGTCGCCCCGGCCTTGACCATTGTCGTTATTGTAGCCTGCGCGATCACCCCCTCCTTTGTTGTTAGACCGCCTCCGTACCCCTTTGAAAGACCATCGTGAGTGTTCACCAATGAAGCAGCCAGCACCCGTCCCATGAAAAAGCTGATCGCACTAGTAGAAGCTAGCCACCATGGCGAATAGGTCATCGATGGTGAGGGGGTCAGAGCAGACGTCAAGAGTGGAGCAATGGGTTAGTAGTCGATGTCCATCCTGACGATGATGAAGGAGATTAGTTTGTCAATGGGGGACATGTTTTCCAGCCACAACAAGCTGAAGACCCACAAGTATAGGGGATCAATCATAGTCCTTTCGATAATTAAGAGTGTCGATCCCAACGAGGAGCAGAAGTAAATGACAAGTGGTTTTCAGCAAGGTATTTTCTGCAAGCACTGAAATAGTCGGCAACTGGTAGTTTGATAGCAAGATAATTTGTAACGAACAAGTAATGATAATGGTAAATAAAGTGCAACAAGGTAGCCCAATCCTTTTGTGGCAAAGGATAGGCCAAAACGGTCTCTTATAATAAGCAAAGTGTTCTTGAAGGCACGCGGGAATTTCATCTAGTCACTTTCATCATGTTGGTTTGATTTGCATTCGCTACTTTGATAATTTGATATGTGGGAGGACCGGTGCTTGGGTCCTGTTCTTACTTGAACAAACCTCCCACTTATGATTAAACCCCTCGCAGGCATCCACAACTATGAGAAAAGTATTGAGATAAAATCTAACCATAGCATTAAACATTTGGATCCAAATCGGTCCCTTACAAAGTAGCGCAAAAACTACGGTTTAAGCTTCTGTCACTCTAGCAACACATCATCTAATAACTACTCCACAATGCATTCCCTTAGGCCCAAAGATGATGAAGTGCCATGTAGTCGACGTTCACATGAAACCACTAAGGGAATCACAACATACATATCATCAAAGTATCGAACACATGTCAAGTTCACATGATTACTTGCAACACTTCTCCCGTGACCTCAAGAACTAAAATAAATACTCACAAATGATATTCATGCTCAAAATCAGAGGGGTATTAAATAGCATAATGGATCTGAAAATATAATCTTCCACCAAATAAACCATATAGTAATCAACTACAAGATGTAATCAACACTACTAGTCACCCACAAGTATCAATCTAAGGTTCCGGTACAAAGATAGAACACAAGAGATGAACTAGGGTTTGAGAGGAGATGGTGCTGTTGAAGATGTTGATGGCGATTGAGGTTGGTGATGACGATGGCTTCGATTTCCCCCTCCGGGAGCGAAGTTCCCCCAGCGGAATCGCTACACCGGAGGGAAAAAGTGCTCCTGCCCAAGTTCCACCTTGAGAGGGCGGTGTTCCGTCCCGAAAGTCCTTTCCTTATTTTTTCTAGGTCAAAATGACTTACATACTAGAAGATGGGCACCGGAGGTAGGTTGGGTTGAGCACAACCCACTAGGGCGCTCCTGGGGGGCCTGGCGTGCCCTAGTGTCTTGTGCTCACCAGGTGCCCCCCTGATGAACCACAAGTATAGGGGATCAATCATAGTCCTTACGATAAGTAAGAGTGTCGAACCCAACGAGGGGCAGAAGGAAATGACAAGTGGTTTTCAGCAAGGTATTTTCTGCAAGCATTGAAATAGTCAGTAACAAGTAGTTTGATAGCAAGATAATTTGTAGTGAGCAAGTAACGGTAACAGTAAATCAAGTGCAGCAAGTTAACCCAATCCTTTTGTGGCAAAGGACAGGCCAAAACGGTCTCTTATGACAAGCAAAGCGTTGTTGAGGGTACACGGGAATTTCATCATATCACTTTCATCATGTTGGTTTGATTTGTGTTCGCTACTTTACTTTGATAATTTGATATGTGGGTGGACCGGTGCTTAGGTATTGTTCTTACTTGAAGAAACCTCCTACTTATGATTAACCCCCTTGCAAGCATCCGTAACTACGAGAAAAGTATTAAGACAAAGTCTAACCATAGCATTAAACTTTTCGATCCAAATCGGTCCCTTACGAAGTAGCGCATAAACTAGGGTTTAAGCTTCTGTCACTCTAGCAACCCATCATCTAATAACTACTCCACAATGCATCCCCTTAGGCCGAAATATGGTGAAGTGCCATGTAGTCTACGTTCACATGACACCACTAAGGGAATCACAACATACATATCATCAAAATATTGAACACATATCAAGTTCATATGATTACTTGCAACATGACTTCTCCCGTGACCTCAAGAACAAAAGTAACTACTCACAAATGATAATCATGCTCAAGATCATAGGGGTATTAAATAGCATAATGGATCTAAACATATAATCTTCCTCCAAATAAACCATATAGTAAACAACTACACAATGTAATCAACATTATTAGTCACCCACAAGTACCAATCTAAGGTTCCGGTACAAAGATTGAACACAAGAGATGAACTAGGGTTTGAGAGGAGATGGTGTTGTTGAATATGTTGATGGAGATGGCCCTCCCAAAGATGGGAGAGTTGTTGGTGATGACGATGGCGATGATTTCCCCCTCCGGGAGGGAAGTTCCCCCAGCGGAATCGCTTCATCGGAGGGCAAAAGTGCTCCTGCTCAAGTTCCGCCTCCAGACAGCGGCGCTTCATCCCGAAAGTCCCCTCTGGATTTTTTCTAGGTCATAATGACCTATATACCAGAAGATGGGCACCGGAGGTGGGCCGAGGAGGGCACAACCCACCAAGGCGCGCCCAGGTGGGTTGTGCCCACTTGGTGGGTCTCCTCCGTTAGTTATTTGCTCTAGTATTTTTAATATATTGCAAAAACATTCTCCGTAGATTTTCAGATCATTTGGAGCTGTGCAGAATAGATAACTGTGACGTAGCTTTTTTAGGTCCAGAATTCCAGCTGCTGGTATTCTCCATCTTTGTGTAAACCTTGCATATTATGAAAGAAAAGGCATTAGGATAACTCCAAAAAGCATTATTATGCATAAAAACAATAACAGTAGGAAAACATTATGCAAAATGGAAGTATCAACTCCCCAAGGTTAGACCTCGTTTGTCCTCAAGCGAAAACTGAAATCGAAAAACATGTCCACATGATTAGAGAAAGAGGTGTCGACAAAAATAAAATACGGACAGAGAAGCATCATGCATATTATTATAACATCAAATAAATTTTAATATAAAACTTTATCAAACAACTTTTATCGTACAACTTCTCATGAACAAGTAACAATTCGTCATAACATTGAAGTATAAAGCATAAACCTTATTGAAAACCAACAAACAATGTTCTTAGTCAACTTTGAAACTACAATTCATCATATTTTTAGGAGGGGTCATGTATCGGAGCCTTTAGGCAAGTTCACATACCCAACCATCATTTAATATTCTATAATTGCTAACACTCATAGCATACCCATGAACAAAAACTTTCAACCGGACACATAGAAAGATCGGGGCTTATAGTTTCGCCTCCCAACGTATTCACCTCAAGGGTGATGCCAACGATAATAACTCATGCCTACTCATATCCAACTGGATATATGTGCCTAGATGTTTCCTCACCACATGATGCTTGCAAAAACAGAAAATAAAAAGGAATAGGGAAGAAAACTTTTGACTCTTACATAAAAGTAAATGCATAGAAGTAAAAGATAGGCCCTTCGCAGAGGGAAGCACATGTTTTCATGCGCTTATTTGTTAGTGTACCAAATTCCTTAATGCAAAAGAATGTCACCTTATATTTCCCCTTATGATAGCAACCATTATTATGCAGTCCGCTGCTTTTATTACTTTGCCATCACAAGTTTGTACAATGCTCAATTTTATCTTACACTAAATGATCCAACACATTTAGAAGCAATTTTTATTGCCTTATTGCACCGATGACAACTTACTTGAAGGATCTTACTCAATCCATAGGTATGTATGGTGGACTCTCAAAATAAGATTTGGGTTAATGGCTTTTGGATGCACAGGTAGTATCTCTACTTAGTGCGGAATTTTTGGCTAGAAAACATATAGGGCAAGCACCACATGTTAAAGGATCTATGACAATATAACTTCTACGTGAATATGAACAAACATAAATCATTACATTGTCTTCCTTTCCAACATCGACTATTTTGACACAAAATATTTAATAGGGACGCACAATCATAAAATATGTCTAATATAGTGTATTTGCATGTGAATCTTCTCTTACCTTATTAATTCTTTCATGAATTTCATCATTGAACAATGTTATGTTTGTCAATCTCCAATAAATTTTACCACTTATACTTTTCCTTATGTGGTGTCATTACTTACCGTAAGATTAGCATATGATCTTTTTCATTATTTTCCTTTCTTTTATTGGAACAAAAGAGTGAAGAAACAAAACTCAAACTAATTTTTATTATATATCTCACACATGATTACATCGATAGATAGATCACCAAGAAAACACTCGAAAAGAAATGATAGAACTAAACTTTTATTCGACTAGATCAAAGGGTAACTAAAGATCGAACTAAAATAGATAAAAGCAAAAATAGTGGTGGTGATACAATACCGGGGCACCTCCCCAAGCTTAGCAGAAGCCAAGGGGAGTGCCCATACCATGAACTCAAGTTTCTTTTGTTGGAGAAGATGATGAAGGTGGTGGTGAAGTAGGTTCGATCTTCTTCCTTAGCTTACGCTTGAGGATGAAATTTTCTTCCCTCAACTCGTCGATCTCCTACTCAAGCTTTAATATCTTCTTGCATAGTTCCTGCTTGTTTTCCTGCAAGAGATGAAAAGGGATAAACTGGATCTTAGGTTTCTTTGCTTTATTAGGGAGACTTGACTTCTTGAATTCCACGTGCATGTCCCCAGGTTGGGGTAATGGAACTTCATCTTCATCCGAACTTGTCTCTTCATTCCCTTTTAGATCATAGTCTTCTTCTTCCTTTGTGGTCCAACCATGATGTTCCACATCTCCGTAAACCTTGGAGTTTGCAGTATAGTCTGCAACATGGCTCTCACCTTCCAAATCTTGAGATGACATATTTTCAGATCTGCCAGAAAAGAACAAGAAAGAAGAACAAAGGATTCTCCGTGATATGTTGGTCAATACGTTCGGGGGGTATATAAAGATTTTTTATCTTGGGAAACAAGCAAACTGGAGGAAAACGAAGTCGGGAAGGTTCCTGAGGTGGGCACAACCCACGTGGGCGCACCAGGGGGCCCAGGCGCGCCCTGGTGTCTTATGCCCTCTCGGGTGCCTTCCTGATTGTTTCTTATTTTCCTAATTTTTGTAATATTCCAAAACTGATAGAAAATATTTTTGCAGATTTTCCGGAGTCCGTTTACTTACCGTATCACGTACCTCCTCTTTTTTAGTATTCTGGAGAGTTTCGAAAGGTCTCTTTTATGTGTTCCTCCGATGTCATGGTTTGAATAATATTGATTTCAACATTAATAGGCGTACCAGAGATATAGTGTTTAATTCTTTGCCCATTGACCACCTTCAGGTTGGTACCTTTGGCATTTTTATTTTGATATCTCCAGAGCGATAAACCTCCTCGATGATATATGGTCCTTCCCATTTAGAGAGAAGTTTTCCTGCAAAGAATCTAAAACGAGAGTTGTACAAAATAACATATTCTCCAACTTTGAATTCCCGCTTTTGGATTCTTTTGTCATGCCATCTTTTAACCTTTTCTTTAAATAACTTGGCATTTTCATAGGTTTGGGTTCTCCATTCATCTAGTGAGCTAATATCAAATACCCTCTTTTCACCGGCAAGTTTGAAATAATAGTTGAGTTATTTAATTGCCCAATATGCTTAGTGTTCTAACTCTAGAGGCAAATGACAAGCTTTTCCATAAACCATTTTATGGGGAGACATACCCATAGGATTTTTATATGTTGTTTTGTAGGCCCAAAGTGCATCATCTAATTTGTTAGACAAATTCTTTTGGGACCTATTAACAATTTTCTGTAATATTCGTTTTATTTCTCTATTGTTAAGTTCAACTTCACCACTAGATTGAGAATGATAGGGTGATGCAATTCTATGGTTAACATCATATTTGGCAAGCCTTTTATGGAAAGCACCATGAATAAAGTGTGAACCACCATCAGTCATTAAATATCTAGGGACTCCAAACCTCGCGAAAATAACTTCTTTAAGGATTTTAATGGAAGTGTTATGATCAGCACTACTAGTTGGAATAGCTTCTACCCACTTGGTAATGTAATCAACATCAACCAAAATATGTGTATGCCCATTAGAGGAAGGAAAAGGTCCCATATAATCAAAACCCCAAACATCAAATGGTTCAACAACAAGTGAATAATTCATAGGCATTTCTTGATGCTTACCAATATTACCAATTTGTTGACATTCATCACAAGATAAAACAAACTTACAGACATCCTTGAAGAGCGTAGGCCAATAAAAACCAGATTGCAATACCTTGTGTGCAGTTCTATCTCCCACATGATGCCCTCCATAAGCTTCAGAGTGACATTTCCGTAGGATTTGTTCTTATTCATGCTCAGGTACACAACGTCTAATACTACCATCTACTCCTTCTTTATAAAGATGTGGGTCATCCCAAAAGTAATGTCTTAAATCATAGAAGAATTTTTTTCTTTTGTTGGTAAGTGAAACTAGGTGGTATGTATTTAGCAACAATATAATTAGCATAGTCAGCATACCAAGGAGTGTTATGAGAAACATTTATTGCAGCCAGTTGCTCATTAGGAAATCTATCATCAGTAGGTATTGGGTCATCAAGGATATTCTCTAACCCAGACAAGTTATAAGCTACGGGATTCTCAGCTCGTTTTCTATCAGTGATATGTAAATCAAATTCTTGTAGCAAGAGAACCCACCTAATGAGTCTAGGTTTAGCATCTTTCTTTTCCATAAGATATTTAATAGCAACATGATCGGTGTGAACAGTAACTTTAGAATCAACAGTGTAAGATCTGAATTTATCACAAGCAAACACAACTACTAAAAATTCCTTTTCAGTAGTAGCATAATTTCTTTGGGCACTGTCTAGAGTTTTGCTAGCATAATGAATAACATTTATTTTCTTATCAACTCTTTGTCCTATAACAACACCAACAACATAATCACTAGCATCACACATGATTTCAAAAGGCAAATTCCAATCAGGTGGTTGAACAATAGGTGCAGAAAGGCTTTCTTGAGTGTTTCAAAGGCTTCTACACAAGCATCATCAAAAACAAATGGAACATCCTTTTGTAAAAGATCTGTAAGAGGCCTAGAAATTTTAAAGAAGTCTTTAATAAACCTCCTATAGAAACCAACATGACTGAGAAAACTACAAATACCTTTAATATCTTTAGGGCATGGCATTTTCTCAATTGCATCAACTTTAGTTTGGTCCACCTCAATACCTCGTTTAGAAATTTTATGCCCCAAAACAATACCTTCATTAACCATAAAGTGGCACTTCTCCCAATTCAAGACAAGATTAGTTTGCTCACATCTCTACAAAACTCGATCAAGGTTGCTCAAGCAATCATCAAAAGAAGTTCCATATACAGAAAAACCATCCATGAAAACCTCAACAATCTTTTCACAAAAATCAGAGAATATAGAGTCATACATCTTTGAAAGGTAGCAGGTGCATTACATAAACGAAAAGGCATACATCTATAAGCATAAGTTCCAATAGGGCAAGTAAAAGTGGTTTTATCTTGTTTAGGTTGTCAGACGGGTATTTGAGAAAAGCCAGAATATCCATCAAGGAAGCAAAAGTGTGTGTGCTTTGATAATCTTTCTAGCATTTGATCAATAAAAGGCAAAGGGTAATGATCTTTTCTAGTTGCTTTATTTAATTTTCCAAAATCAATGACCAATCTATAGCCAGTAACGATTCTTTGTAGAATGAGTTCATTTTTATCATTTGGAACAATGGTAACACCTCCCCTATTAGGGACACAATGAACGTGGCTTACCCATCTACTATCAGCTATGGGATAGATTATACCTGCTTCTAGAAGCTTTAATATTTCAATTCTTACCACTTCTTTCATCTTAGGATTCAAACGTCGTTGCTGATCAACAACGGGTTTAGCATCAGGTTCCATATTAATCTTGTGCCGACAAAGAGTGGGACTAGTGCCACTAAGATCACCAAGAGTATATCCAATAACAGCGCGGTGCTTCTTCAGAATTTTCAATAATCTTTCTTCTTCATGTTCTGAAAGGTTACCACTAATAATAACATGATATATCCTTTTCTCATCGAGATAAGCATATTTCAAAGTGTCAGGCAATTGTTTTAATTCAAACATAGGATCACCTTTAGGTGGAGGAGGACCTCCTAGAGTTTCAACAGGCAAATTGTGTTTGAGCAGAGGTCGTTGTTCAAAGAAAATTTTATCTATCTCATTTCTTTCATGCATATGCATATCATTTTCATGGTCCAGCAAATATTGTTCTAGTGGATCAACAGGAGGCACGACAATAGAAGCAAGACCAATTATTTAATCCTTACTAGGTAATTCTTTCCTATGAGGTTGTCTATTAAACTTGGAAAAATTAAACTCATGAGACTCATCACCAAAGCTAACACTGACAGATTGTTTATGACAATCTATAGTGGCATTGACAGTGTTCAAGAAAGGTCTACCAAAGATAATGGGACAGAAGTCATCTTGTGGGGAACCAAGAACTAGAAAATCAGTTGGGTATTTTATTTTCCCACACAAGACTTCAACATCTCTAATAATCCCAAGTGGTGTGATGGTGTCTCTATTAGCAAGTTTAATAGTAACATCTATGTCTTCTATTTCAGCGGGTGCTATGTCATTCATAATTTCTTGGTATAAGGTAAAAGGAATAGCACTCACACTAGCACCTAAATCACATAAACCATGATAACAATGATCTCCTATTTTAACTGAGACAACAGGCATGCCAACAACAGGTCTATGTTTGTCTTTTTCATCGGGTTTGGTAATTCTACCAGCTTCATCATAGAAGTAAATAACATGCCCATCAATATTTTCTACTAGGAGATCTTTAACCATAGCAACACTAGGTTCTACTTTAATTTGTTCAGCAGGCTTAGGTGCTCTAATATTACTTTTGCGAACCAAAGTCAAAACCTTAGCATGTTCCTTTATCCTAATAGGGAAATGTGGCTTTTCAATATAAGCAGTAGGCACAACTGGATCAACATTGTAAATAATATTTTCATCTTTAGCTATGTCGGGTTCTTTAATTTATTCTTTGATAGGGGGATGATATTTAAACCACTTCTCCTTAGGGAGATCAACATGAGTAGCAAATGATTCACAAAAAGAGGCTACTATCTCAGAGTCAAGTCCATATTTAGTGCTAAACTTGTGAAAAGCATCGGTATTCATAAAAGGTTTAACACAATCAAATTCAAGCTTAATACTTGACTCTTTACCTTTGTCGAGTTCCCAATCTTCAGAATTGTGTTTAATTATTTGTAAAATATCTCACCTGAATTCAATAGTCTTCTTCATAAAAGAACTAGTATAAGAGGTATCGAGCATGGATCGATCATAACGAGAAAGCCAAGTATAAAAATTCTGAATAATAATTTCTCTAGAGAGCTCATGATTGGGGAATGAATATACCATTGACTTAAGCCTCCCCCAACCTAGAGCGATACTTTATCCTTCGCGCGGCCAAAAATTATATATATAATTCCGATCACGATGAACTAGATGCATATGATGTTTTTTTTGGTGAAATTCCAATTTCAATCGATTCCAGCTCCAAGATCCAATATCATCGCATAGCCTATACCATGTCAATGCTTTTCCCTTCAAATATAAAGGAAGAACCTTATTCTTAGCTTCATCTATGGATAAACCTGCAAGCTTAAATAATCCACAAATTTTATCCACATATATCAAGTGCATATCAGGATGTTCAGTTCTGTCTCCTGCATAAGGATTAGATAGCAGTTGTTCTATCATACCCGAAGGAATTTCATAACCAATATTTTCAGTAAGTGCAGTAGGTTGAGGGGTAGCTAATTGTGGTTCCGGTCGAGGTGAAGATACCCAAACCTCTCAAAGGATGATTGTCCATAGTAGCAAGTAACAATAAATTTCAGCACATAGTAATAATTTTTCCTTACCATTCACTCCCTGGCAACGGCGCCAGAAAAGAGCCTTGATGACCCACATGTATAGGGGATCAATCCGAGTCCTTTCGATAAGTAAGAGTGTCGAACCCAACGAGGGGCAGAACGAAATGACAAGTGGTTTTCAGCAAGGTATTTTCTGCAAGCACTGAAATAGTCGGTAACAAGTAGTTTGATAGAAAGATAATTTGTAACAAGGAAGTAATGGTAATAGTAAATCAAGTGCAGCAAAGTAACCCAATCCTTTTGTGGCAAAGGGCAGGACAAAACGGTCTCTTATGATAAGCAAAGTGTTCTTGAGGGTATACGGGAATTTCATCATATCACTTTCATCATGTTGGTTTGATTTGTGTTCGCTACTTTACTTTGATAATTTGATATGTGGGTGGACCGGTGCTTAGGTGTTGTTCTTACTTGAAGAAACCTCCTACTTATGATTAACCCCCTCGCAAGCATCCACACCTATGAGAAAAGTATTAAGACAAAATCTAACCATAGCATTAAACTTTTGGATCCAAATCGGTCCCTTACGAAGTAGCGCATAAACTACGGTTTAAGCTTCTGTCACTATAGTAACCCATCATCTAATAACTATTCCACAATGCACCCCCTTAGACCCAAATATGGTGAAGTGCCAAGTAGTCGACATTCACATGACACCACTAAGGTAATCACAACATACATATCATCAAAATATTGAACACATATCAAGTTCACATGATTACTTGCAACATGACTTCTCCCGTGACCTCAAGAATAGAAGTAACTACTCACAAATGATAATCATGCTCAAGATCAGAGGGGTATTAAATAGCATAATGGATCTGAACATATAACATTCCACCAAATAAACCATATAGTAATCAACTAAAAGATGTAATCAACTCTACTAGTCACCAACAAGTACCAATCTAAGGTTCCGGTACAAAGATTGAACACAAGAGATGAACTAGGGTTTGAGAGGAGATGGTGTTGCTGAAGATGTTGATCGAGATGGCACTCCCAAAGATGGGAGAGTTATTGGTGATGACAATGGCGACGGTTTCCCCCTCCTGGAAGTTTCCCCGGTGGAATCGCTCTACCGGAGGGCAAAAGTGCTCCTGCCCAAGTTCCGCCTCGAGACATGGCGCTTCCTCCCGAAAGTCCCCTCCTGATTTTTTCTAGGTCAAAATGACCTATATACCAGAAGATGTGCACCGGAGGTGGGCCGAGGAGGGCACAACCCACCAGGGCACGCCTGGGGGGCCTGGCACGCCTAGGTGGGTTGTGCCCACCTGGTGGGCCTCCTTCGGTAGTTATTTGCTCCAGTATTTTTTATATATTGCATAAAAATTCACTGTAAATTTTCAGCTCATTTGGAGATGTGTAGAATAGGAAACTCTGACGTAGCTTTTTCAGGTCCAGAATTCCAGCTGCCGGTATTCTCCCTCTTTGTGTAAACCTTGCATATTATGAGAAAAAGGCATTAGAATTACTCCAAAAGGCATTATTATGCATAAAAATATTATAAATAACAGTAGGAAAGCATGATGCAAAATGGACGTATCACCCCCCTCCGGTAGTTATTTGCTCCAGTATTTTTCATATATTCCAAGATAATTCTCCGTAAATTTTTAGCTCATTTGGAGATGTGTAGAATAGGCATCTATGGCATAGCTTTTTCAGGTCTAGAATTCTAGCTGCCGGCATTCTCCCTCTTTGTGTAAACCTTACATATTATGAGAGAAAAGGCATTAGAATTACTCCATAAATCATTATTATACATAACAACATTATAAATAGCAGTAGGAAATCATGATGCAAAATGATGTATCAACTCCCCCAAGGTTGGACCTCGCTTGTCCTCAAGTGAAAAATCGATATCGAAAAACATATCGACATGCTTAGAGTGAGAGGTGTCGATAAAAAAAGTATGAACATAGTAGCATCATGCTTATTATTATAACAGCAACAAACTTAATCATAAAGCTTTATCATATAACTTCTCATGAACAAGTAACAATTCATCACAACATTGAAGTATAGAGCATAAACTCTATTGAAAACCGATGAACTATGTTCTCAGTCAACTTTGCAACTACAATTCATCATATTTTCAGGAAGGGTCGTGTATCGGAGCCTTTTGGCAAGTCCACATACTCAACTATCATTTAATCTTCTATGATTGCTAACACTCACAACATACCCATGAGCTTAAAGTTTTAACCGGACACATAGAAAGATAGGGGCTTATAGTTTCGGCTCCCAACGTATTCACCTCAAGGGTGATGTCAACAATAATAACTCATGCTCACTCATATCCAACTGGGTATATGTGCCTAGATCTTTCCTCACCACGTGATGCTTGCAAAAAGAGAAAATAAAAAGGGATAGGGAAGAATACTTTGACTCTTGCATAAAAGTAAATACATAAAAGTAAAAGTTAGGACCTACGCAGAGGGAAGTAGAGGTTCCCATGCGCTTTTTGTTTGTATGCCAAATCCCTTAATGAAAAAGAATGTCACGTTATATTGCCCCTTATGATAGCAACCTTTATTATGCAGTCCGTCACTTTTATTACTTTGCCATCACAAGTTCATACAACACTCAATTTTCTCTTACACTAAATGATCCAACACATTTAGAAGCAATTTTTATTGCCTTATTGTACCGATGACAAACTTACTTGAAGGATCTTACACAATCCATAGGTAGGTATGGTGGACTCTCAAAACATGAGTTTGGGTTTCGGGGTTTTGGATGCACAAGTAGTATCTCCACTTAGTGCAGAATTTTAGCTAGCAAAGATGTTGAGCAAGCACCACATGTTGAAGGATCTATGACAACATAACTTCTATGTGAATATGAACAAACATAAATCATTATGTTGTGTTCCTTGTCCAACGTCAACAATTTTGACATATAATATTTAATGGGGGCTCACAATCATAATAAATGTCCAATATAGTGTATTTGCATGTGAATCTTCTCTTCCCTTATTAATTCTTTCATGAGTTGCATCATTGACCAATGCCATGTTTGTCAATCTCAATAAATTTTACCACTTATACTTTTCCTTATGTGATGTCATTACTTACCATAAGACTAGCCTATGATCTTTTTCATTTATTTATTTTTATTTGATTGCAACAAGAAAGTAAAGAAGCAAAAACTCAAACTAAACTTTATTATATAACTCTCACTCGGTTACAGAGATAGACGGATCACGAAAACTAACACTCAAAAGGAGATCATGCTGAATTTTATTCAACTAACTCATGATAAAACTAAAGATCGAACTAAAATAGGTAAAGATAGTAGAAGTGATGGTGAAACGATACCGGGGCATCTCCCCCAAGCTTGGCACAAGACAAGGGGAGTGCCCATACCATGTACTCAAGTCTCCTTTGGTGGGGAAGATGATGATGGTCGTGGTGATGAGGTAGTGTCACACTTCAGGCTCAGAAGGTACTCCAATCTACGAATGATGCTCCGGAGGGCGATGATTTGTTCTTGCAACAGAATATTTTCATCAATGAGATATTTATTCCTAAAACCTTCAATCTCAATAGGTGTTGGGGATACAACCTCGAGGTGTGACCCGCCTAGGAGGGGCCGGGTTACAACATTGGCAACTTAATATGAAGAAGGCCCAAGAGGCCCAAGAAGACGAAGTGAGAAGACGACAACTCATAGAGGCGGGCCTGGGGTTGGCCCAAGGCCTAGACATGTAAACCGCCATATGGTGGCTTTCCTGTTAAGGCGAGATAATTAGGAACCAGGCCGATCACATTGTGTGATCTGGCTCAGACCCTTGTATGCCTCGGGCCTCGACCTTTGTATATAAAGGCGAGACCTAGCGGCGGGTTAACCCAAGAGACAATTGATCGATAGCTAGGTCAAGCATATTCGCTCCCTTGTAATCAAAACCAAAGCAATACAACTAGAAGCATACCGTAGGGCTTTACCTCGTTGTGGGGGGGGGCGAACTTGGGTAAATCCTTTGTGTCTTTTGTCTCGTTCAACCCCTTCGAGCTAACCTATGTTGTGATGGCTCCACACCTAAGTCCTTTCACTAGGGCATCTGCCGTGACAAAACCACGGCAGTTGGTGCCCACCGTGGGGGCAGAGCACGGTGGTTTCGAGTTCCTGAAGGGTGACTTCTCAGGGATTGAAGGATACATTGTGGCCCGGATGATTAAGAGTGACCGCGGTAAGATCTACATCGACGATGTTGGTTGGGGTCCCGAGGTCGACTGAATCGAGTATGGGTACCGGGTCCCCTTTGGCAGAATTCATGTCTTCATTGGCAAGATTGGTGAGTGAGAACCTTAGCCGGACACCTGCACCGACATCATTGAGACGGCTCGGCGCGCACGACCCATGAGGGTTCAACCCAGCCGGAAGCATGCCTCTGCTGGCTTTGTTCATGGGGTGGATCTTGAGGAAGGTTCTGTGTCTAGTGGAGAGACGACCATCTATTCAGGTGATGAGTCCTCAACTGGAGAGACCGGGTCAATCTATCAACTTCAAGACGGGGGCTTGGGGGCTACTCCGATGGTGACAGTATTTCGGACCCTTATGAGCTGCCGAGTAGGGCTGCTATTTTTATGGCTAGCACACAACCAATGTTGAACTCCTCGATGGCCATTACCATGACATCCGGCTCAACTGCCGTTGCGATGGTCGGGGCGAGCGGCTTTGCACAGCTGCTGGCTCAAGTCTTGTCTGAGTTCCTGGATACCTTGGTGACCCTGTTAGCTGTAGAGGCAAATCAAGCACAACATAATGCAGAAGTTGCAAAGGTACGAGACGAGGTGACCAAGGCCCGAGAGGATCTCAATGCAGAGAATATCAGGATGGCGACAAAGCGAGCCACGTTGGAGGCTGTCGGTGTACATAAAGAGGGGTACACTTTTTGTACCCCTATAACTGTGCACGGGCAGTCTGAGCCACGGGCACCACCACACCAAGCAAGGCAAGGGAGGTGAGCCAGGGTAAGACGGAAGCTCAAGAGAACTAGAACGACGCCAAGGCCAAGACCATGAAGAGCAAAGGGGACGAAGCGGACTCCCCCGGCAAGATCCTTGCTGGGGGACAGTTCTAGCAGCCCCGGCAAGACCCTTGCCGCGGTGACTCGTCCCGCGCCTACGGAGCAAATCACCCTTGTGTCCACTGCCCCCATGGGGCAAGGATTCGGGAAACATCCCCGTGGTGGCATGCAAATCTTTGTAAAGACATTCAAGATCAGATACGCACTAAGGAGACGACAACCCTTGACGGGATCCCAACCGAGGAAGACCACAAGGCCCCCGGCAAGCGCCTTGCCGGGGATGACAGCAGGCGCCTCGTCAAGACCCTTGCCGGGGCCCCGGCAAGGCCCTTACCGAGGACACCCGCAGGGCCACCATCAGGCCCACGTCGACTAAACCTCCACCACCGCATGCATGCAGCTACTGACCCAACCAACTGGGCAGGCACCTGCGTGGTGGCATGCAGATCTTCGTGAAGACCCACCACTGCGCCACCTCAGCTGCCTGCCTACCTACATGGCATCGTAGGCGTCGCTGGCCAGGGCGCGTGTCGACACAAGAAGGAGCGGCAACGGACGAGACAAATCTCTCCCCCGTCCCCGATAAAGCAAGAACACCTAAGCAAGACGCATTAAATGCGCCTTGTCATGTGATGCGAGGGATAACCTCGCAGCACTGTACCCTTTCCACCTCCTGTGTGCCACTGTGGCAACCCCTTTTTCTATAAAAGAAGGCCCGAGGCGACCAGAGGGGGATTTGGCTTTTTGGAGCTCCTCACGCCCCATAGCTAGCTCAAGAACACAGATATATAATCCACCAAAGCAGGAGTAGGGTTTTACGCATCCTCGCGGCCCGAACCTGGATAAACGAACCGTGTGCTATCTGTTTGATCCGCTCTTCTCACGACCCCGCGCCCCGCTAACCACAGTAGGGATTCTTGTGATCCCATAGGTGTCATTCCCACCGACATCTTTGGCGCGCTAGGTAGGGGGCGCAGTTGTGAGAATTGGCTTTAGCAGTTTGCCCGGCACTCCTTCATCTTCCTGACCCTTGGAGAAGAAAGGAGGCCAGAAGATCGGCACTCGAGCGATTGCAAACAGAAGCTAAGTTGCACTGAACCCTTATTTGTTCTATCCTTCTTACATGAGGTTATTCCCCCCGGAGATGTCACGCCTTTGTATGAGAAACCTGCACGCCAGGGGGCTCTCCCATGATCGGCCACGCCCTTGCCCTGTTTCGAGTCCGCTCAACAGCTCAAGCGACTGCGTCGAGAAAGGCAGAGTAGCCTTCCGCGATCAACAATGCTCTCGATTCTGACTCGAGTCAAGCTCGAAAGTTCGAGCGGCCGCGTTCAGAATGGAAAGGTGGCTCGTCCGGCAGCACGCATACCCAGCAGACCCATGGGGATCCGTCCCCAAAACGCCGCTAGGGGCTTCCACGCTGGCGAGCCTACCCAATAGACATAGGGCGCGCATACAAAGAGGAATTGAACAGGGAAATAACATGCATGAAATTAAGAGTACTGCAAAAGTTATGTTACATCACATCATTGCTGCGGTTCTAACTAAAGATAAAATTTGTCTTGGTCGGGAACCCGCAGCGGCGAATAAGAACGAGATGCCTAATCCCGGTGCTGGCCTTCCACCCTCTTGATTTCGTCGATGCAGTCGATGATGGGCTTGATGCACTCCTTGAGCACCATGAGGTCAGTACCATCCGGCAAGCTATCCATCGCGGCCTCGAAGTCAAGGTCGGGATTCCAGTACGCCATCTTGGTGAGGACCTTGGTCACGACCCTCCGACAAAGTCGCCGGGCCTCCCCGGCCAACGTGGCCGCTCTGCTGGAGTGAAGATAAGCCAAGGCTCCAAGGACGCCCTCGAAGAACTGGGTCAGCTTGGCGTTGACGGACCAGCTGCGCTCATGGGCATACCTCATGTTTGGCATCCCCATGGTGGCCAACTGCAAGGTGACCCTGCCGGCGACGTCCTCCAGACGGCTGATCCATCTGTTCTCGCCCGCCACAATTCCTGGTGGGAGGCGGCCTCGTCCGCCCGTAGCTGCTTCTCCTCCTCCAGGCTCCTGGTCAAGGTCTCCTCCCGAGCCCTGCTCTCCGACAACATCTTCTTGAGATCCTCCAGCTTCAGCTTGAGATCTCTGACGGAGTTTTGCGCTTCGGAGAGCTCCCCATTCCTGCTGATGACTGGTCCTTGCGCCTCCGCCAAGGCGCTGTTGAGCGTGCTCTTCTCGTTGGACAACTTGAGGGCCTGCTCCTTCAGCTTGTCCCGCTCCACCTCCAACTCCCTTACTTTGCCGGCATGGGCCAGAGCCTGGGCATCGAGTGCCTCCTTGCGCCTCTGCTCTAGCTCGCGAGTCCGCCGCGCGACAAGGGCCTCGAGCTCCTCATCCTTGCCACGGAGCGCTGCGGCAAGCTTCGCCTCACGCACGGTGAGGTCCTCTTCTTGGGAATCTAGTGCGTCTTGATGTTGGTTCCGGACGGCCTCGGCCGCGGCAGCCACGTTTGCCGCCTTTTCCTGGGCCTTCTCGATGTTAGCCATCTTCATGGTGAGCTCGACATTGCGCTTGGCCAATTCCTCCTGAAAGGCCCTCTGCTCCTCGCGAGTCTGGTGGAACCTGGTCTGTGTCTCAGCAACGCGCACCTTGAAATCCACCTCCGCCTGGTCCACCGTTGCCGTCCTGGACTTAACCTTGTCCAGACGGACACGGTAGAGCGCCTGGAGTTTTCGGAAGTTGGCCCCCATAGCGCGGAAAAGCTGCTCTTCTGGAGAACCATCACCGCCAACGCCCGGCTCATCGACAACCTCGAGCCCGGTGGCGGCAAGAACCTCGCCGTCAAAAACTTCCCCTTCGGCGGGCGCTCGAGAACTTGACGCCCCTGGGAGATGGACGAAAAGATCGTCGCCCACCTTCAGGTATCTGCCGAGGCCCGAGGTTGAGGAGGAGGGAGGCTGATCATCAACCACCTCTTCCTCGGCAGTGGCCTTGCCGGCTTCCCCGGCAGGCCCACCGTTGGCGCCCTCGGCAGAAGCCTCGCCCGTCGCCTTGGCGGCCCTCGCAGCGGTGTCCTCAGCAGCATCCTTGGCGGCCTCATCAGCGGTGACCTCGTCAGCATCCCTGGCGACCTCCTCGGCAGCAATCCCGTCGGCCTCCGCCGCGGCCTCCTCAACAATATTCCCAACAACAGTATCCACGTCCTCCATACCTATTGAAGGAGGGCCTGGGTAGTAATGGGAGCATTGAAGCCAAGAAAAAGAATAAGAGAAAAACACAGACGGAGGACAGGCGACTCACCAGTCCCAGGCTGTGAAGCAGAAGTCCCCTCCCCGCCAGCATTTGGCACCGTGGCAGAGTCACCAGCGCCCAAGTTCCCCTCTTCCTCCATGGGTGTGGGCTCTGTGCTTGATGCCCTTGCCGGGGACGCCCCTCGCGGCGGCGTAGTCGATGGGGGTGGTGTGTTGGGGGTATCCCTCTGCGGCTCCTCCTGCTGCCGCTCCCCTCCTGCAAACCGGACAAGGTCAACACCATAGCATCGAATGCCTACCACGTGTCAAATAAGAGGAGGGTGACGAACTTACGCTGGGGGCTGTGCCGGGGGCTGCTGTCCGGACTGCTCAACACCACCAGTGGTGTCTTTGAAGCCCCAGCCGGGGGCTGACTGCTCGCCGAGGCCTTCGCCCTCTTCACCCTCTGGGCCAACGTCTCTGCATCCCTGCAAAAGAAAAAACGGATCAAGATGAGTGCCTTAATTCATAGGAATGGAAATGGCAGTAAGGAAAGGAGTACTTACTCGTCATCCATCTCCTCCTCTTCCACCACTTCCCTTTTCCTCTTCGGGCTGAGAGGCCCAAGATCAAAAGGGAGCTCCGCGTCAACATCCGAGTCGACATCTGCCGGAGGAGGCAAAGAAGGCGGGGTTTGTGCGCGCCCAGATGGGGAAGGGGCAGTTGTCTTCTTCTTCTCAGCGGCCTTCGTCAGCCTCTTCGGTGTCGTGGCCCTCGTATGACGCCTGGACCCCTCTAGGGTCAATTGAGGCCGCGCAGCCCTGCCGGGCCGGACCGGCTCACCGGAGCCAGCCCGCCGTAGGACTCACCCTCTTCCCCTGGTTGGCGTCGAGCTTGCCTCCACGTCCTCCTCCGACGACGACTCGTCGGCTGCGTCTTCGACAAGCGGAGCTCCAGTGTCGGTGCTGCTGACCTCCTCGGTGGCCGCCGCCCACCGGGTGAGCTCCTCTTCCTCCGCAGCGGTTGCGGCCTTGTCCTCCACACCCCCGGCGCTGCCGGCCTCAATGGCAAGCTGTGCCTCCCTCGCCCTAGTGGCGATGTAGTCCAGCTCTGCCTGGGTGGTGTCCATGACAAGCCACCACTCGGCGTCAGCATTGACATACACCTCGATCAAGGTGTCAAAGAATTGCTGCACATTCGCGTCCTTCGGCTCCTTCCAGCTCGGGACAGGGCCGTGCACATTACAGTCCGGCATCATGGCGATGATCTTGGGCCGACGTGAATTGTTGCACAACGGGACCACCCCCGCTGGCAGCTTGAAAAACGACCCCTTGAGGGCCTTGCCAACCTTTGCGGCAGCCCTCGCGGCCTTGCCGGTCCGTTCGACCTCGTCATCGCGACCCACATCAAGCTGAAAAAGCCGCTTGCAGAAGTGGGCATGCGCCAACACCGTGAAATTGTGGTCGAGGCCGAGGCGGAGTCGCATAATGTCAGCCGGATTCGTAAAAAGCCAAGCTGGCCTCCCCTTGTTGTGCAACGGGGCAATCCGGTGACAAATGAAGTCCGCCCCGATCATCTCAAGGGTGAGTCCAGCCCGGGTGAGCTGGAGAATCCTAGTAGTGGCAACAGTGAGCCTCCCGTCGGCGGCGTCGACATCGCTCCAATCGCTGCCACGGACCGGCGTCACTCGGCGGACCTTGCAGAATTCCGGCGGGTCTTCATCCTCAATTCAGCACCACCGGCCACGCCATTTCTCCCACCTCTCCTTCACGGCACCGTCCGGGTACGCCCCCTTGGATCTTGGGATCCAGTGACGCAACCATAGAAGGCACCTCCCGGCTGGATCCGAGGGAAGAAATAATGGCGGAAGAGCATCGTGTTGGGCTGCACCCCGGCAAAGCCTTCGCAAAGATGCGCGAAGAAAGCCATGCACGCCACCGCATTCGGAGTAAAATCCAAGAGGCGAAAGCCGAAGGTGTGCATAATGTCGCAGAAGAAATCGGAGAAAGGGGGCATAACCCGCAAGAAAGATAATTGATGAAAAGGGGATACCGATTTGGAGCAGGATCGGCGCAAGCAGCAGGAATGACGCGCATCGCCGGGTGTCCCGAATTCTCTCCCCCCGTCTTCGCTCCCCATAGGGGCTTGAAGGAGGCCCGGAGCTCATTAACATCAACCGTCGAGGGGAAGAAAAAGGCAGACTTCGTCCGGTCCCCCGACAGCGCGCTCTCCAGCGGCTCCACAGTCCCAGCGCCCTTAGCCACCCCCTTGCCCTTGACGGATTTGGGCGCCATGACGACCAAGAAGTTTAGAGGGATGAGGAAGGGGGATGGAGAAGCAATGACGGCGGGCGACGGCGGAAGCTTAGGAAGGAAGGAAGAGAGGAAACGACGGCTCTAAGATTGGAAAAGGCACGAGGAAAGAGGAGAAAGTGAGCAGCGCGCCCGCGGTTATTCCTTTTTTATGGGGGAAAACACGGGCCGCCTGCTTTCACATTAACTATGGTGTGACGCATGCCCGCGGGAACCAACCCCACGCATGCTGCCCACGTCACACGCACCTCCCCACGCCGCGCCACACGCGGGAGTCGTGGGAAGCGCAGCGCACGAAGAACCTTACCCCGGTAAAAAAACCGCCCCGCCTGCCCGCGCACCATTTTTGGGCCTAGCCCAACAACGCGTTGCGCTTATGTGTGGCACAGGCCCGGGGGCTCCTTCCGGTGTACAAAAAGAGGGGTACACTTTTTGTACCCCTATAACTGTGCACGGGCAGTCTGAGCCACGGGCACCACCACACCAAGCAAGGCAAGGGAGGTGAGCCAGGGTAAGACCGAAGCTCAAGAGAACTAGAACGACGCCAAGGCCAAGACCACGAAAAGCAAAGGGGACGAAGTGGACTCCCCCGTCAAGATCCTTGCCGGGGGACAGTTTTAGCAGCCCCGGCAAGACCCTTGCCGCGGCGACTCGTCCCGCACCTACGGAGCAAATCACCCTTGAGTCCATTGCCCCCATGGGGCAAGGATTCGAGAAACATCCCCGTGGTGGCATGCAGATCTTTGTAAAGACATTCAAGTTCAGATACGCACTAAGGAGACGACAACCCTTGACGGGATCCCAGCCGAGGAAGACAACAAGGCCCCCGGCAAGCGCCTTGCCGGGGATGACAGCAGGCGCCCCGGCAAGACCCTTGCCGGGCCCCGGCAAGGCCCTTACCGAGTGAGGGAGTCCTGGATTAGGGGGTGTTCGGATAGCCGGACTATACCTTCAGCCGGACTCCTGGACTATGAAGATACAAGATTGAAGACTTCGTCCCGTGTCCGGATGGGACTTTCCTTGGCGTGGAAGGCAAGCTTGGCGATGCGGATATTCAAGATCTCCTACCATTGTAACCGACTCCATGTAACCCTAACCCTATCCGGTGTCTATATAAACCGGAGGGTTGTAGTCCGTAGGGCAGAATAAACTCCATACACAACAATCATACCATAGGCTAGCTTCTAGGGTTTAGCCTCCTTGATCTCGTGGTAGATGAACTCTTGTACTACCCATATCATCAATATTAATCAAGCAGGAGTTGGGTATTATCTCCATCGAGAGGGCCCGAACCTGGGTAAAAACATCGTGTCCCTTGTCTCCTGTTACCATCCGGCCTTGACGCACAGTTCGGGACCCCCTACCCGAGATCCGCCGGTTTTGACACCGACATTGGTGCTTTCATTGAGAGTTCCTCTGTGCCGTCACAATCAGGAAGGATGCCTCCTCCCGTCTTTAAAGACGGCGCCGTTGCTAAGGGAACCTTGGCTGTCGGCCAAACCCTCCGGCTAGGAGGTTTCCTCATGACCGCCTGTTCGGCTGTTGCGCCGACAGTGACCTCTCGGGTCATCAAAAGCAACCTACACGTCAGCTCGAAGCTCGTCGAGCAGCTAGATCCAATGGAGCTCTCTTCCGTAAACGAGCTCTTGGATCGCATCGCTGCACTGGGGGTCGCTACGGATTACGACCAGGTTGGGCTTAAACCCGATCTAAGAGAAATTAACTCTCCCCAAGTCACCGACCACGTTGCCGTGGTAGAGGCGCAGTGCGGCGACCCTTCATCTATTTTAAGGACTAGCTACGTCCGAATTCCCGACCCCTCCAAGCCGGATACCCGTGAAGGGGAGGATGTAACTCAAGACTTGAGCTTTGGATCAGGCAACGGGCTAGATTCATCGGACAACATCCAAGAATCCGAACATCAGAGTTCGGAAACTCTTCGGCCTCCGAATCTTGGATTGGGTGAGGTTTCAGATTCAACGACACCCGCCCACCCGATCATAAGCGATCTCTCCCAAATCAGGCAGAGGCCCGAGGAAACAGTACATCATTACTGTGCCAGATTCCTCCTGGTTATGAACAGGATAAAGGATTGCCGCGAGGAGGACGCAATCTCAATTTTCTGCAGTAATTGCACGGACAAGGGAATCCTTAACGCCGTAAGTCGTCGTGATATCACACGCTTTGCTGACTTGGCATCCATAGTACAAAAATACTGTGCGATGGAAAGCGCCTGGAAAACCGAAATAAATTTTTGGGATAATCTGGCCTCGAATAGTAATCCCGTACGAACTAAGAGGGTGCATTATCACAGGACACCCGGGATAAACACCAAAAAGCCAAAACCCTCTAATGGGCATGGAACCGTACTGGAAAGGTGGCTTGATGGACCCTGTAGAATTCACAGTACAGAGGACGCCACACCAACTCACAGCCTTAGAGCATGTTGGATACTCCGGCAGGTGGCCAAAATTGGCGAGGATCTCTTAATTTCGGAGGCCGCAGAAAGCCAGCCCGAGGGCACCAGTACCGTTCTCACAGTCTTCGAGACTTTCGCATCAAACAATATGCGAAAAAGAACACTCCGCAACCTCGCCGAAGTCTATCAAGTTGCAACAATAAATCCATGGAGCGACACTGCTATTACCTTCAACGCAAGTGATGAACCTAGATTCCGAACTGCCCGAGCACCAGCCGCATTGGTCCTCAGTCCCATAGTGGCGGCTTTCGCCTCACCAAGGTGCTCATGGATGGAGGCAGCGGACTGAACCTCATTTATGAGGAAACCCTTCAAAAAATGGAAATAGACTGGAACCGCATCGAGCAAAGCAGCACAACCTTTAGAGGAATAATCCCCAGTCGGGAAGCGCGCTGCACAGGAAAAATCACACTAGATGTGGTGTTCGGCATGCCGGATAATTACAGGTCCGAAGAAGTCACGTTTCAGGTGGCCCCGTTCAAAAGCGGACATCACGCTTTACTAGGGCGGGAAGCATTCACAATCTTCCAAGCAATACCCCATTACGGGTACATGAAGCTTAAGATGCCCGGGCCAAACGGAATTATCACTCTAACTAGTGATCCGGACATAGCACTCCGCGCTGAAAACAAGACAGCCGCATTAGCCCTTGAGGCACTATCCGAAGCCTTAGCGGCCGAGGAACTGACTGCGCTGTGCTCCACAGTTAACAGGGATGATGTGATACTCGACAAGAGATCCAAATCCACATCCTTCAAGCCAGCCGACGAAATAGTCAAATTCCAGGTCCATCCAACGGACCCTAATAAAACAGCCTCCATGGGGGCACGACTGAACCCTGATGTAGACGCCGCACTGCGAGAATTCCTACAAGAGAACTGGGACATTTTCGCCTGGCACCCTTCAGACATGCCAGGGATCCCACGCAGGCTGGCCGAACACAGCTTAAACATCCTAAAAGGATTCAAACCTGTCAAACAAGCCCTTCGGCGTTTTTCCGAACCCAAGAGACAGGCTATGGGAGAGGAGCTAGCCAAGCTATTGGAGGCCGGATTCATTAGAGACATAAAACATCCGGACTGGCTAGCAAACCTGGTGATCGTACCAAAGAAGGACAAATCCTGGCGCCTGTGTGTCGATTTTAAAGACCTTAACAAGGCTTGCCCCAAGGATCCCTTCCCCCTCCCCCGTATCGATCAAATTATCGATGCCATCGCAGGACACGATTCGTTGTGTTTCCTCGACGCATATTCCGGTTACCATCAAATCAAGATGGCAGAATCAGACCAAGCCGCAACAGCATTCATCACACCATACAGCCCATTCTGCTTCAACACAATGCCCTTTGGGCTGAAAAACGCCGGCGCAACATATCAGCACATGATCCAGACATGTCTGGCAAACCAGATCGACAAAACAGTGGAGGCGTACGTAGATGATGTGGTCGTCAAATCAAGACATTTCGAATCTCTAGTAGACGACTTGAGGATTACATTCGATAACCTCCGAAAATATGACATCAAGCTCAACCCGGAAAAATGCATCTTCGGTGTTCCAGCCGGAAAGCTCTTGGGCTTCATTGTATCCGGTAGAGGAATTGAAGCAAACCCAGCCAAGATCCGAGCTTTTTCACAATTGGATGTCCCAAAGGACCTCAAACAAATACAAAAATTAACCGGATGCGTGGCGGCTTTAAGCCGCTTCATCTCCCGCTTGGGAGAAAAGGCACTACCCCTCTATCGCCTCCTTCGGCGCACCGAACACTTCGAGTGGACGGATGCCGCCACGGCCGGACTTGATGAAATAAAAGCCATATTGGCAACAAACCCAGTCCTGGCCGCGCCGAACACCGGCGAACCAATGCTATTGTACATTGCAACAACACATCAAGTTGTCAGCGCAGTGTTAGTTGTCGAGCGGGAAATGGATGGACACAAATCCCCCCTTCCAAGGCTGGTCTACTACGTATCCACTGTCCTCACTCCATGCAAATCACGGTACCCGCATTATCAAAAGATTGCATACGCGGTATTCATGGCATCCCGGAAGCTACGACACTAGTTTCAAGAGTGTTCCATAACAGTAGCCTCGGAAGTACCACTCAACGATATTATCAACAACCGCGATGCAATGGGCCGGATCACAAAATGGGCCATCGAGCTTCTCCCGTTCGATATAACCTATAAGCCACGGCGAGCCATTAAATCGCAAGTTTTGGCCGACTTCGTCGCAGAATGGACGGAAGCCGAGCTCCCTAAAGAGTACGGCACATATTCAAACTGGATTATGCATTTCGATGGCTCCAAAATGCTGGCCGGACTGGGGGCTGGCGTCGTCCTGACGTCCCCCACAGGAGACACAGTCCAATATGT
Organism: Triticum aestivum; assembly: GCF_018294505.1. NCBI lineage: Eukaryota > Viridiplantae > Streptophyta > Magnoliopsida > Poales > Poaceae > Triticum > Triticum aestivum. Next base: position 83,377,200 of record NC_057797.1, read on the forward strand.
GCTCCAGATCATGTACACGGATTCCAACAATGCAGCTGAATACAAGGCCCTCCTACATGGTCTCCGGATAGCAGTATCCATGGGTATCCAGCGCCTAGAGGTACGTGGGGATTCAAACCTCGCGATATCCCAAGTAAATGGAGACTTCGATGCCAAGGACCCAAAAATGGCAGCTTACCGCAACGCCGTCCTAAAAATGTCAGCTCGTTTCGAAGGGCTGGAGTTTCACCATATAGCCCGAGAAAACAATCAAGCAGCGGACGTCCTGGCACGCATCGGAGCAAAACGCAATGCAGTCCCCCCAATATATTTTTAGAAAGATTGTTCAATCCATCCGTAGCATGGGAGGGGGAATCTGCAAATAACAGCCCGGACCCAGCCGCACCACTCGACGCCGAACAATCGGACACAATTGGAGGGTCTGCCAATGAAATTACACCTTCAACCCACGTAATAATGGCGGTTATCGCCCCGTGGACAGAACCATTCCTAGCCTACCTTACTAGGCAGGAACTCCCGGAGGACCAAAACGAGGCCCGCTGCTTAGTGCAGCGCTCTAAAGCCTATATAGTCCATGAGGGAGAGCTTTATAAGAAAAGCACCACCGGAGTCCTTCAAAGGTGCATCCTCGAAGAGGAAGGGCGGAACCTTCTGGCTGAAATTCATGCAGGACTCGGTGGTCACCACGCTGCTGCTCGGTCCCTTGTTAGCAAGGCTTTCCGTACAGGCTTTTATTGGCCGACGGCCCGGGCAGACGCTTAGGACCTAGTCCAATGATGCGCTGGTTGCCAACTTTTTGCCAACCAAAGCCATATGCCACCCACCGCACTCCAAACTATACCCATCACCTGGCCTTTTGTGGTCTGGGGGCTTGACATGGTCGGACCCCTTAAAGGTGGGACCGATAGGAAAAAATACTTACTGGTCATGGTGGATAAATTCACCAAATGGATAGAACCCAAGCCTGTTAAAACGGCCGAATCCGGACCTGTGATAGACTTCATATCCGGGGTTGTACACCATTACGGCGTCCCCCACAACATCATAACCGATAACGGTACAAACTTTACAGCCGACGAGGTAAAACTCTGGTGTAAAAACATGGGCATCAAGCTCGATTATGCTTCCGTCTATCACCCACAAACCAACGGCCAGGTCGAACATGCAAATGGTCTTATCATGAGCGGCATTAAACCCAGACTGGTGCGGTCCCTCAAGGAATCTAACACGCACTGGGTAGAGGAGCTCGACTCCGTGCTATGGGGGCTGCGGACCACGCCGAATCACATCACCGGATACACACCATTTTTCATGGTGTACGGCGCAGAGGCAGTTCTGCCCTGCGACATAATTCATGAATCACCTAGAGTGCGTATGTACGAAGAAATAGAAGCCGAGCTCGATCGGCAGGACAACTTGGACGCCTTGGAGGAGGAGCGCGACGTGGCAAAAGCCCGTTCCGCATTTTATCAACAGCAGGCCCGAAGATATCAAAGCAGAGAAGTACGGGCCAAAAATTACAATGTTGGCGAACTAGTTCTACGCCTGCCGAACAAGAAAAAGGACAACTTCAAGCCCAAGTGGGAAGGTCCATTCATAATCGACCAAGTCCTGACTGGCGGGGCGTACCACCTGCGAGATGCGTCGGATAACCGACTCGAGCCGAACCCGTGGAACGCCACCAGTCTCTGAAGATTCTATGCCTAGCACCGGACTCTGTGTTCGTCTCCTTCCTCTGTCCATTTTTTGCATTTTTTCTGTCTTACATTTCTCTCCTTCCCCTCTTTTCTTTTATAGCCCTTAAAGGCTCATCTAGTGACGCGCCACTCGCGCTCATTAAACCTGGGGGCTTCTTTAATAGATGCTTATTTATACGGGCTTCACGCCCAACACATGCGTCAAACTTCCGCATGTACCTTTTTCTTCACCATTATATGCATCGATATGACTTAAGTTTTGGCCAAGCTGGGTTGCCTGGCTCCTGTGCTTACCCCTATGTCCCCGATTGTTCGGCTAGGCGGTAAAGGGAGCACCTCTGCGATTGCTACTATCGGGTCAGCCGGATGTGTACCTCAGACTGGGTGAAGCCGAAAGCTAGCGTTCTTAAGGGAATATTCGGTCAGTGAAATAAAAGATGATCTTTTTACTCATTTTATACGCCCCCAGATGCTTTTTTTCTGCCTCTTTTCACGCAGTCCGGACATGCACTTTAGGGCATGCCTCCCAGCGAAAGGAACCCCTAACGGAACTATTCTCTCTGGAAGTTGTTTCTTACTAACCATGTAATATAACATAACTAGTTGGGCACTTGTTTGATAACGCACTAATGACCCCTACGCCTAGTCTCCATGCATACCACGGTTCTTATATAACCGCTATGGTATTCAGACACACTCCGGACCGTCAGGTCCCAAGGTTGAAGCGAAAAGGTCGGCAACGACAAACGATCTACAATCCGGCTAGAAGGCATTACACATGTCAATTCAAAATTACATAGTCATTCTGACTGATTGTATTCCTCTTCTATACCATCTAACAGGCTGTCTAATTTACAGTCCTGCTGGGAATACCTCGTGGCCAACTCTACTTGGCCGTATACTAAGCTCACAGGGATCTCCTTCCTGTCAGGCCCCACTGGTCCGACCTCGGCCATATGGTTTGGGTCAGACTTCATAAAACGGGTCTTCACCATGGCCCAGGCCTCCTGAGCGCCTTGCCCGTAGGCTGATATCTTCCACAACCGGAAGCGTCGTCGAGCTCCCTTCAGCTTCTCTGCAAGCTCTCCAAGGCCCTCGGGCACGGAGTGGGCAGGCCATAAGGCCTGGGCAATACCCCGCATCGCCTGCCGAATTCGCTCGTACAGTTGCAAGAGTTCGGGAAGAAGGTCACCCGTAGAACCGGGCATCTCCTCTGCAGGACGACCTGTGAGCATACCTACAGACATTACTCTGTTAGTCGACTTCCTCGCCGAACTTTTTTTTCGAAGTTCGTTCAAGCACTTACTAAAAATGCCGCGTCGAAGCCGCTGATTCTCCTTCGTGGAGTCCAACAGCTGGCCACGAACATCTTTAAGTTCGACGTCCAGCTTGGTGTTGGCATCCTGAAGATCATTCTTCTCTCGCCTCACCTTTGTCAACATACTCTCACCGGCCTTTAGCCGGCGTAAGAGTTGTTGCTTGTCCGGATCGAGTCCGGCGCCATCTGCAATATGATTTGTCAGATTTGCACCCACACCGCACAATACAAATCTTTCGAAGTGTATCTTACCTAAGGGGGTCTCTTTGGGCTCCCATGCAGTGGCTAGTGCGGCCTCTAGTTGGGCCTTGCACTTTTTCAGCTCCTGGGACAGTACGGCATTCTTCTCGGTAAGAACCTGCATATTAAATGATCCTTAAATCAGTTGCTCTAACTGCTTCAAGTCTCGGGGGCTACTGGCATATATATATATTTAACCAAAATTTTCTTACCCGTATGTCTTTTACATACTGCTCCGTGGCTCTGGCTAAACCATTTTGAGCGGCACGGAGGTACGCATCTCCCGAATTAAAGGCATCTAAAGCCTCTTGGGAGAAACAAGCATCGCGTAGAATTGTCCGGCGACGCCTATGGTTCATGGCACTCTCCACTTCAGAATTTGTGGCAGACAGCCTATCCGCATCCTCTGTCGGAGGAGCGTCCGGTGCGCGCCTTGTGCTCGCCTCCGCTTCCTGGCCAGACGTTGGCGCCTGGCTGGTGGAGGCGCGATTAGCAACCTCTCCGGATGTAGTCCGGCGAGATCTCTTCATTCTGAAGATAACACGAACGTTAATACGCCCTGACGGAATAACACCAGGGAAACAGAGGGTGCGCTATACCTTTGCGCCAGCATCTCAGTCCGGACTACATTCCTTTTTGTCCCACAGGGCCCTGCGGCCCCTCATTGGCTGGCCGCCGCAGGTTCGGCCTCCTGCCCCGGAAATCTCCCCTGCAAAACACGGTTGTCGTTAGAAACACCGGAATACGTGAGAGTGGAATCTCTCTCAAGGGAATGAGACTCTGGTTTCTATCACCTGGGAGGCCGGGATTAACCCTGGGTAATCAGCCAGGATGGCTACCAAGGTATTGTCCTTGCTTAGCTGATAAAACACCCCGTTGATAAGCTCCACCGATATGTCCGGGTCCTCTTCGGAGTCCGGATCAAGGGACCGTTCTGGGTCCTCGGGCTGTGGAGGGCGGCTGTTTATATCCTTTACTTCCTGTCGTAGTTCCTGCACTGCAGTCGTTAAACTACATACCTAACCATGGGAATATAAAACGAATGGGCAAGCGCAATTGTTCACTTACCCAACTTGGAGGATCGTACATGGTAAATCCGGCCTGCGGATTGACGCGGAGGAATTCCTCCTTTTCTCCCTTGTACAAAGAGGATAAGATCTTTTCTAGAGCGGCAGCTGAGGCCGGCCCCTTACGACCGTAATGGGTGGCGTCATCCTCCCCGTTAAAATCCCACATTGGGTGGCCTCTATATTGAAGCGGCTGCACCCCCCGCATAATGCACGCGACCATGACTCCAATCATGGTTAGTCCGGAATGGGCCAAAAGTCTTATCCGGCCCATCAGGTAAAGGATGTCTCTGTTGCTTTCTCTCTGAGAGCTCCGCGTGCGCCAGCTCAAGCGTTTCTTCAATGGAGCACTGTTGAACTCAGGGAGACCGACCCGGATAGGGTCCGGCAGTGGGACGTCATCTATGTAAAACCATTCCGAAGGCCAGTCCTCGGACGCCTTCTTTGGGGTTCCGGATAGGTATCCGGTCCCGGCGATGCGCCATACTTCGGCTCCGCCCACTTGGTATATAGACCCCTCTTGAGAACGGGGCACCAGACAGAATAACCTCTTCCATAGCGCGAAATGAGCCTCGACACCTAAAAATAGCTCGCAAAGGGCGACGAAACCCGCAATATGTAATACGGAGGCAGGCGTGAGATTATGCAGCTGGAGGCAGTAGAACTCCAGAAGCCCGCGGAGAAAGGGATGGATTGGAAATCCCAGTCCCCTTATTACATAGGGGACGAGGCACACCTGCTCTCCTTTAGAAGGATTGGGGGTGCTCTCCGCTTGTTTTCCGCCATTATAGGTGGCGAGACTGGCTCGGACCGGGACCATGTATGCCTGAGGGAGAAATCCCTTGGCCTGAAGCGACGCTAACTCGCTGTGCGGGATGGTACAACTCTCCTAGTCCCCGGGTTTGGAACCGGAGGGGCGAGGGGAGGAGCTGCGATGGCTGGTCATGTTGGAAGGGACCTTTGCTGGAAGCGCTCTAATGATAACTCGCGAAGAGGAGAAGATGTGGTTTGGACCTAAATCCCCATCCCGTTAAATAGGCGACTCGTTTATATGGCTAGGGGTGTGGATGTAAAAACGCCCTGGCTTTTCGCATTCGTTTGACACATGGAAGACGGCCATTATTGGGCGTGGGAGCTGAGGAGCACTATATTACAATAATCGGACATTATTCCTACAGGTACACAGGATTTGGAGAGGAACCCGCCTTGCAATGCCGAACAATGTGCGTGCCGGACTCGTTGTCATTGAAGCCTGGTTCGGGGGCTACTGAGGGAGTCCTGGATTAGGGGGTGTTCGGATAGCCGAACTATACCTTCAGCCGGACTCCTGGACTATGAAGATACAAGATTGAAGACTTCGTCCGTGTCCGGATGGGACTTTCCTTGGCGTGGAAGGCAAGCTTGGCAATGCGGATATTCAAGATCTCCTACCATTGTAACCGACTCCATGTAACCCTAAGCCTATCCGGTGTCTATATAAACCGGAGGGTTGTAGTCCGTAGGGCAGAATAAACTCCATACACAACAATCATACCATAGGCTAGCTTCTAGGGTTTAGCCTCCTTGATCTCGTGGTAGATCAACTCTTGTACTACCCATATCATCAATATTAATCAAGCAGGAGTAGGGTATTACCTCCATCGAGAGGGCCCGAACCTAGGTAAAAGCATCGCGTCCCTTGTCTCCTGTTACCATCCGGCCTTGACGCACAGTTCGGGACCCCCTACCCGAGATCCGCCGGTTTTGACACCGACACTGAGGACACCCGCAGGGCCACCATCAGGCCGACGCCGACTAAACCTCCACCGCCGCATGCATGGAGCTGCCGACCCAACCAGCTGGGTAGGCACCTGCGTGGCGGCATGCAGATCTTCGTGAAGACCCACCACTGCGCCACCTCAGCTGCCTGCGTACCTACATGGCATCGCAGGCGTCGCTGGCCAGGGCGCGTGTCGACACAAGAAGGAGGGGCGACGGACGAGACAGATCTCTCCCCCCGTCCCCGATAAAGCAAGGACACCTAAGCAAGACACATTAAATGCGCCTTGTCATGTGATGCAAGGGATAACCTCGCAGCACTGTACCGTTTCCACCTCCTGTGTGCCACTGTGGCAACCCCTTTTTCTATAAAAGGAGGCCCGAGGCGACCAGAGGGGGGATTCGGCATTTTGGAGCTCCTCACGCCCCATAGCTAGCTCAAGAACACAGATATACAATCCACCAAAGCAAGAGTAGGGTTTTACGCATCCTCGCGGCCCGAACCTGGATAAACAAACCGTGTGCTATCTGTTTGATCCATTCTTCTCACGACCCCGCGCCCTGCTAACCACAGTAGGGATTCTTGTGATCCCATAGGTGTCATTCCCACCGACAGAGGCCGAGCCACAATGAATAAGGGCTGAAGCTTTTCGTTTAAATTTGGATCAGAATGCGTGATACGTCTCCAACGTATCTATAATTTTTTATTGTTACATGCTGTTATATTATCATTCTTGGATGTTTCATAATCATTTTCTATCATTTTTTGGTACTGACCAATTGACATAGTGCCAGTTGCTGTTTTTTTGCATGTTTTTACATCGCAGGTAATCAATATCAAACGGAGTCCAAACGCATCAAAACTTTTTGTGGCGTTTTTTGGACCAGAAGACATCCAATGGGCCAGAGAAGCACCTAGGGGGTGATCCGAGGGGAGCACAACCCACCAAGGCCCGTGGAGGCCCAGGCGCGCCCTGGTGGGTTGTGCCCACCTTGGGTGCCCCCGGGACTGCCTCTTTGTTCTATGAATACCCCAATATTCCAGAAACCCTAGGGGAGTCGGCGAAAATCAATTCTAGCCATTGCAGAGTCCAGAACCACGAGATCCAATCTAGACACCATGACAGAGGGGTTCACAAATTCCATTGGTGCCTCTCCGATGATGCATGAGTAGTTCTTTGTAGACCTTTGGGTCCGTAGTTAGTAGCTACATGACTTCCTCTCTCTCGTTTGATTCTTAATACAATGGTATCTTGGGGATCCATATGATGTAACTCTTTTTGCGGTGTGTTTGTTGGGATCCGATGAACTTTGAGTTTATGATCAGATCTATCTCTTTTTATCCATGAAAGTTATTTGAGTTTCTTTGATCTCTTATATGCATGCTTGCTTATAGCCTCGTATTTCTTCTCTGATATTTGGGTTTTGTTTGGCCAACTTGATCTATTTATATTGCAATGGGAAGAGGTGCTTTGTAGTGGGTTCGATCTTACGGTGCTTGATCCCAGTGGTAGAAGGGGAACCAACATGTATGTATCGTTGCTACTAAGGATAAAACGATGGGGTATATTTCTACATAAATATATCTTGTCTACATCATGTCATCGTTCTTATTGCATTACTCTATTTCTCCATGAACTTAATACACTAGATGCATGCTGGATAGCGTCGATGTGTGGAGTAATAGAAGTAGATGCAGGCAGGAGTCGGGTCTACTAATCTTGGACGTGATGCCTATATAATGATCATTGCCTGGATATCGTTATGATTATTTAAAGTTCTATCAATTTCCCAACAGTAATTCATTTACCCACCATTTGCTATTTTTCTCGAGAGAAGCCACTACTGAAACCTATGGCCCCCGGGTCTCTTTCTCATATTATCTTTGCGGTCTATTTTATTTACCTTTTATTTTCAAATCTATTAAACCAAAAATACAAAAATACCTTGCTACAATTTATTTTATTTGGCGTTCGATCTATCAATATTTACAACTCTCTCGCGTCCGTTTGCCAATTTGTGCCAACGTTACCCGAAAGGGATTGACAACCCCTTTAACACGTCAGGTTGCGAGTATTTGTTATTTGTGTGCAGGTGATGTTTACGTAGTGTTGCTTGGTTCTCCTACTAGTTTGATAACCTTGGCATCATCACTGAGGGAAAGACCTACCATTGCTTCCCTTCCTCTTTGGAGAAATACCGACGTAGTTCTAGGCTTCTAGCAGACATCAATGAATGAAATATGCCCTAGAGGCAATAATAAAGTTGTTACTTATATTTCCTTATATCATGATAAATGTTTATTATTCATGCTAGAATTGTATTAACCGTAAACTTAGTACATGTGTGAATACATAGACAAAACAAAGTGTCCCTAGTATGCCTCTACTTGACTAGCTCATTAATCAAAGATGGTTAAGTTTCCTGACCATAGACATGTGTTGTCATTTGATGAATGGGATCACACCATTAGAGAATGATGTGATGGACAAGACCCATCCGTTAGCTTAGCACAAATGATCATTTAGTTTACTGATATTCCTTTCTCCATAACTTGTACATGTTCCTATGACTATGAGATTATGCAACTCCCGAATGCCGGAGGAACACTTAGTGTGCTATCAAACGTCACAACGTAATGGGGTGACTATAAATATTCTCTACAGGTGTCTGTGATGGTGTTTGTTGAGTTGGCATATATCGAGATTAGGATTTGTCACTCCGTGTATCGGAGAGGTATCTCTGGGCCCTATCGATAATGCACATCACTATAAGCCTTGCAAGCAATGTGACTAATGAGTTAGTTGCGTGATGATGCATTACGGAACGAGTAAAGAGACTTGCTGGTAACGAGATTGAACTAGGTATGATGATACCGACGATTGAATCTCGGGCAAGTAACATACCGATGACAAAGGGAACAACGTATATTGTTGTGCGGTTTGACCGATAAAGATCTTCGTCGAATATGTAGGAACCAAGATGAGCATCCCGGTTCCTCTATTGGTTATTGACCGGAGATGAGTCTCGGACATGTCTACATAGTTCTTGAACCCATAGGGTCCGCACGCTTAACTTCGGTGACGATCGGTATTATGAGTTTATGTGTTTTGATGTATCGAAGATAGTTCAGAGTCCCGGATGTGATCACAGACATGACAAGGAGTCTCGAAATGGTCGAGACATAAGTATTGATATATTGGACGGCTATGTTCGGACACCGGAAGTGTTCCGAGAGGTTTCGGATAAAACTGGAGTGCCGGAGGGTTATCGGAACCCCCCGGGAAGTTATTGGGCCCTTAGTGGGCTTTAGGGGAGAGAGAGGGCAACAGCCAGGAGGTGGCGCCCCCCAAGGGAGTCTGAATTGGACTAGGGGGGGTGGCCCCTCTTTCCCTCTCACTCCCCCTCTCCTTCCTTCCCCCTCCTAGTAGGACTAGGAAAGGAGGAATCCTACTCCTACTAGGAGGAGGATTCCTTCCCCCTTGGCGTGCCCTCTAGGGCTAGTCGGCCTCCTCCTCGCCTCCTTTATATATGGGGGAGGGGGCACCCCATAGACACACAAATTGATTGTTTTAGCCGTGTGCGGTGCCCCCCTCCACAGATTTCCACCTCGGTCATATCATTGTGGAGCTTAGGCGAAGCCCTACGTCGGTAACTTCATCATCACCGTCACCATGTTGTCGTGCAGACGTGACTCTCCCTCGACCTCAGCTGGATCTAGAGTTCATGGGATGTAACCGAGCTGAACGTGTGCAGATCGCGGAGGTGCCGTATCTTCGGTACTAGGATCAGTCGGATCGTGAAGACGTACGACTACATCAACAACGTTGTCATAACGCTTCCGCTTATGGTCTACGAGGGTACGTGGACAACACTCTCCCCTCTTGTTGCTATGCATCACCTAGATGGATCTTGAGTGTGCGTAGGATTTTTTTTGAAATTACTACGTTCCCCAACAGTGGCATCCGAGCCAGGTCTATGCGTAGATGTTATATGCACAAGTAGAACACAAAGGAGTTGTGGGTGTGGGTATATACATATTGCTTGTCGTCACTAGTTGATTCTTGATTCAGCGGTATTGTTGGTTGAAGCGTCTCAGACCGACATTACGCGTACGCTTACGCGAGACTGGTTCTACCGACGTGCTTCGCACACAGGTGGCTAGTGGTGTCTGTTTCTCCAACTTTTGTTGAATCCGATTCAATGAACAGGGTTCTTTCTGAAGATCAAAAAGCAATCACTATACCGCGTTGTAGTTTTTGATGCGTAGGTAAGAACGGTTCTTGCTCAGCCCGTAGCAGCCACGTAAAACTTGCAACAACAAAGTAGAGAACATCTAACTTGTTTTTGAAGGGCATGTTGTAATGTGATATGGTCAAGACATGATGCTAAATTTTATTGTATGAGATGATCATGTTTTGTAACAGAGTTATCGGCAACTACCAGGAGCCATATGGTTGTCGCTTTATTGTATGAAATGCAATCACCATGTAATTGCTTTACTTTATCACTAAGCGGTAGCGATAGTCGTAGAAGCAATAGTTGGCGAGACGACAACGATGCTTCGATGGAGATCAAGGTGTCAAGCCAGTGACGATGGTGATCATGACGGTGCTTTGGATATGGAGATCAAAGGCACAAGATGATGATGGCCATATCATATCACTTATATTGATTGCATGTGATGTTTATCCTTTATGCATCTTATTTTTCCTAGTTCGGCCGTAGAATTATAAGATGATCTCTCACTAAATTTCAAGGTACAAGTGTTCTCTCTGAGTATGCACCGTTGCTACAGTTCGTCATGCCGAGACACCACGTGATGATCGGGTGTGATAAGCTTTATGTTCACATACAACGGGTGCAAGCCAGTTTTGCACACGCGGAATGCTCGGGTTAAACTTCATGAGCCTAGCATATGTAGATATGGCCTTGGAACACTGAGACCGAAAGGTCGAGCGTGAATCATATAGTAGATATGATCAACATAGTGATGTTCACCATTGAAAACTACTCCATCTCACGTGATGATCAGACATGGTTTAGTTGATATGGATAACGTGATCACATAGATGATTAGATAGATGTCTATCTAAGTGGGAGTTATTAAGTAATATGATTAATTGAACTTAAATTTATCATGAACTTAGTCCTGATAGTATTTGCATATCTATGTTGTAGATCAATTGCTCACGTATAGCTTCCCCGTTTTATTTATGATATGTTCCTAGAGAAAACTATGTTGAAAGATGTTAGTAGCAATGATGCGGACTAGCTCCGTGATCTGAGGATTATCCTCATTGCTGCACAGAAGAATTATGTCCTTGATGCACCGCTAGGTGACAGAACTATTGAAGGAGCAAATGAAGATGTTATGTCCTTTATGGCTTAGAACCGGGACATCAAAAATGTTTGAAACGCCATGGAGCATATGAGATGTTCCAAGAGTTGAAATTGGTATTTCAGAATCATGCCCGAGTCGAGAGGTATGAGACCTCTGACAAGTATTTTTGCCTACAAGATGGAGGAGAATAGCTCGACTAGTGAGCATATGCTCAAAATGTATGTGTACTACAATTGCTTGAATCAAGTGGGAGTTAATCTTCCAGATAAGATAGTGATTGATAGAGTTCTCTAGTCACTATCACCAAGTTACTGGAACTTCATGATGAACTATAATATGCAAGGGATGACGAAAACGATTCCCCGAGCTCTTCGCGATGTTGAAATCGACGAAGGTAGAAATCAAGAAAAGCATCAAGTGTTGATGGTTGACAAGACCCCTAGTTTCAAGTAAAAGGGCAAGGGAAAAAAAGGGAACTTCAAGAAGAATGGCAAGCAAGTTGCCAGTCCCATGAAGAATCCCAAAGCTAGACCCAAGCCTGAAACTGAGTGCTTCTACTAAAAAGGAAATGGTCACTGGAAGAGGAACTGCCCTAAATACTTGGCGAATAAGAAGGATGGTAAAGTGAACAAAAGTATATATGATATACATGCTATTGATGTGTACTTTACTAGTGTTCGTAGTAGCCCCTGGGTATTTGAAACTGGTTCAGTTGCTATGATTAGTAACTTGAAATATGAGTTGCAAAATGAACAGAGACTAGTTGAGGGCGAGGTGACGATGTGTGTTGGAAGTAATTCCAAGGTTGATAAGATCACCACCGCACACTCCCTTTACCTTCGGGATTAGTGTTGAACCTAAAATAAATGTTATTTGGTGTTTGCGTTGAGCATGATATGATTGGATCATGTTTATTGCAATAGGATTATTCATTTAAGTCAAAGAATAATTGTTGTTCTATTTACATGAATAAAACCTTCTATGGTCATACACTCAATATAAATGGTTTATTGAATCTCGATCGTAGTGATACACATATTCATAATATTGAAGCCAAAAGATGCAAAGTTAATAATGATAGTGCAACTTATATGTGGCACTGCCGTTTAGGTCATATTCGTGTAAAGCACATGAAGAAACTCCATGCTGATGGAATTTTGCAATCACTTGATTATGAATCACTTGTTGCTTCCGAACCATGCCTCATGGGCAAGATGACTAAGACTTCGTTCTTTGGAACAATGGAGCGAGCAACAGACTTGTTGGAAATAATACATACTGATGTGTGTGGTCCAATGAGTGTTGAGGCTCGCGACAGGTATCATTATTTTCTGACCTTCACAGATGATTTGAGCAGATATGGGTATATCTACTTGATGAAACATAAGTCTAAAACATTTGAAAAGTTCAAAGAATTTAAGAGTGAGGTGGAAAATCATCGTAACAAGAAAATAAAGTTTCTACGATCTGATCGCGGAAACAAATATTTGAGTTACGAGTTTGGTCTTCATTTGAAACACTATGGAATAGTTTCGCAACTCACGCCACCTGGAACACCAGAGTGTAATGGTGTGTCCGAACGTCATAACCATACTTTATTAGGTATGGTACGATCTATGATGTCTCTTACTGATTTACCACTATCATTTTGGGGTTATGCATTAGAGACAGCTCCATTCACGTTAAATAGGGCACCATGTAAATCCATTGAGACGACATCGTATGAACTATGGTTTGGCAAGAAACTTAAGCTGTCATTTCTTAAAAGTTTGAGGTTGCGATGTTTATGTGAAAAAGTTTCAACATGATAAACTCAAACCCAAATTGGAGAAGTGCATCTTCATAGGATACCCAAAAGACACTGTTGGGTGCACCTTCTATCACAGATCTGAAGGCAAGATCTCTGTTGCTAAGAGTGGATCCTTTCTAGAGAAGGAGTTTCTCTCAAAAGAAGTGAGTGGGAGGAAATTAGAACTTGATGAGGTAATTGTACCTGCTCCCTTATTGGAAAGTAATTCATCACAGAAATCAGTTCCAGTGATTCCTACACCAGTAAGTGAGGAAGCTAATGATGATGATTATGAAACTTCTAATCAAGTTACTACCGAACCTCGTAGGTCAACTACAGTAAGATCTGCACCAGAGTGGTATGGTAATCCTGTTCTGGAGGTCATGTTACTTGACCATGACGAACCTACGAACTATGAGGAAGCGATGATGAGCCAAGATTCCGCAAAATGGCTCGAGGCCGAGAAATCTGAGATGGGATCCATGTATGGGAACAAAGTGTGCACTTTGGTTGACTTGCCCGATGATTGGCAAGCCATAGAGAATAAATGGATCTTCAAGAAGAAGACTGACGCTGACGATAATGTTACTTTCTACAAAGCTCGACTTGTCGAAAAGAGTTTTTGACAAATTCAAGATGTTGACTACGATGAGATTTTCTCACTCGTATCGATGCTTAAAGTTTGTCCGAATCATGTTAGCAATTGCCACATTTTATGAAATCTGGCAAATGGATGTCAAAACTACATTCCTTAATGGATTTCTTAAAAAAAGAGTTGTATATGATGCAACAAGAAGGTTTTCTCAATCCTAAAGGTGCTAACAATGTGTGCAAGCTCCAGCGATCCATCTATTGACTAGTGCAAGCATCATGGAGTTGGAATATATGCTTTGATAAAGTGGTCAAAGCATATGGTTTTATACAGACTTGCGGTGAAGCCTGTATTTACAAGAAAGTGAGTGGGAGCACTACATCATTTCTGATAAGTATATGTGAATGACATATTGTTGATTGGAAATAATGGAGAATTTTCTGGAAAGCATAAAGGAGTGTTTGAAAGGAGTTTTTCCAAGAAAGACCTCGGTGAATCTGCTTATATATTGAGCATCAAGATCTATAGAGATGGATCAAGACGCTTGATATATTTTCAATGAGTACATACCTTGACAAGATTTTGAAGTAGTTCAAAATGGAACAATCAAAGAAGGAGTTCTTGCCTAGGTTGCAAGGTGTGAAGTTGAGTAAAGACTCAAAACCCGACCACGGCAGAAAAAAGAAAGAGAATGAAAAGTCATTCCCTATGCCTCAGTCATAGGTTCTATAAAGTATGCTATGATGCGTACCAGACCTATTGTGTACCTCACCATGAGTTTGGCAAGAGGGTACAATAGTGATTCAGGAGTGGATCACTGAACAGCGGTCAAAATTATCCTTAGTGGAATAAGGAAATGTTTCTCGGTTACGGAGGTGACAAAGAGTTCGTCGTAACGAGTTACATTGATGCAAGCTTTGACAACGATCTGGATGACTCCAAGTCTTGATCTATATACATATTGAAAGTGGGAGTGATTAGCTAGAGTAGCTCCGTGCAGAGCATTGTAGACATAGAAAATTTGCAAAGTACATACGGCTCTGAATGTGGCAGACCCGTTGACTAAACTTCTCTCACAAGCAAAACATGATCACTCTTAGGGTGTTAATCACGTAGCGATGTGAACTAGATTATTGGCTCTAGTAATGTAACACCCCGGATGTGATTTACCTAATATGTACTCCAACTCTTGCCGTTTCCGGCGCTAAGTTATTTTATTTCCTTGGGTTCGGGTTTTTGTCTCCGTGTGTTGTTGCCATTGTCATGCAACTCATATCATTTCATCATGTGCATTGCATTTGCATACGTGTTCGTCTCATGCATCCGAGCATTTTCCCCGTTGTCCGTTTTGCATTCCGGCGCTCCTATCTCCTCTGGTGGTCCTTTCTACCTCTTTTCATGTGTGGGGTTAAACATTTCTGGATTGGACCGAGACTTGCCAAGCGGCCTTGGTTTACTACCGGTAGACCGCGTGTCAAGTTTCGTACCATTTGGACTTCGTTTGATACTCCAATGGTTAACCGAGGGACCGAGAAGGCCTCGTGTGTGTTGCAGCCCAACACCCTTCCAATTTGGCCCAGATCCCACCAAAACCCTCTCCATCATCTAGAGCATTCGATCACGATCCCGTGGCCGAAAACCGCACCTCATTTGGACTCTCCTAGCTCCCTCTATGCCTATATAGACCCTCTCCCAAAATTTTCGGATCTTCTTCCCCAAAACCCTAGCTCCCCTTCCTCTCCGCGCGCCGGACAACGTCCGGACGCGCCGGACACGTCCGCCCGCTCCGCTGGATGAACCAACTCCTGCCACATGTCCCGGGCTGGCGCCCACATCGTCGCTGACCCCGCGGGCCCGCGAGCCCGTGCGGGCCCCTCCCGGACTGGCTCCTCCCACCGCCCGCACCTACCGGGCGAGCCGCCCGCGCCGCCCGCCGGCATCCTTTGTCCTTTGCCGCGC